>NW_017731806.1:1071788-1074146 GCF_001890085.2 Hipposideros armiger
GGGGGATGGGAACAGTGCTGGGGAATTGGGGGAAGGGGAACAGAGAAGTTGCTGTCGTTTTGTTCTTCAGTCTAGTTGTGGAGGACATTGCTTCACTGGCCCAAGTTGGCACCATCATTGAGCTCTTCCTGGGTGAGGCAGATCAATCGCCGGCTTCTGGACGGCCGCTCACTGTGGCTGCTGGCCGCTCACGCTGGCTGCTGGCTACACACGGTATTCCATGGCAACCCACTGCCACAGGGGCGGCAGCCTATGCTGTCGCCAGCGACCCTTGGCAGCCCAGCTCCAGGTTGAGCTGTTGTTCAGCATCTTAGCTGTGGAGGGCAGTGTCACTGGCCCTCATAAGTGGGATCCAAACCAGGGTCCTCTGGCATCCCAAGCCAGCTCTTAACCAATGCGCCACTCGGCCGGCCCCATGCAAATTCTTATTAAATAGATTTAAACTAATTTTAATCTATTGCAAACTTTTTTTTTCTTCACTTAGATTAAAATGTTCAATTGTTTTTTAGCCTCTTTATTTTGTCTTCCTTTAACGTCAACCAGTGGTCTCTGCATATCTGGGGGTAGAACTAGAAAGGAGTGAGTGCTGGAAAGATTTAAAAACAAAATTCAAAAATTTTAAATCAGATATTTAGGGTCTAGACTGTTCATTGAATCAGGGCCTTGGACACTGAGACTGTAAGCAAGGGTGGCTCAGGAGGAAGGGTTTCCACAAGCAGTGCCAGAACTACCCTGTCCATATACCCAGTAGTGAGCCTGAGGCACCAGTCTAGACTGCCCCTCCTTTAGAATGAGTTCCCCTTTGGATTCCAGTTGAGACTATAACAGCTCATCATAACGCTCTAATAATTTTGAACCTTGGAAGGGAAAAGGTTGGGGTCTGGATTCCTTTCCCCCAAGAGATTCATTGGTTTTTATGCATATGTACATTCCTGTCATCATCAACTTATGACAAGATTGCACATTGTGGCCTGAAGACTTTCCCTGCCTGCCTCTGCTTTCCCCACTTTTATCTTTTAGAGGTGTTACTTCTAAACCACTTGCTCTCCTAACTCTGTCCCAGGATCTGCTCCCTGGGAGAGCTATCTGACACATTGGCTAGTTAATTTACTAGTTCATGTCAACCTCCCAATAACCTTGGGAAGTTTATTGAGTAGAAATTACCTCTCTTTGTAGCCTTAGGAAGCTGAGGCACAGAGAAGTCGGTCATTTGGTTTCCCTGCATCTGGAGACCCAGTCTACTGACTCTAGTCCAGCATCTCACCCCCTGCATTAGTCAGGGGGCTTTGCAAGAATGACTCTAGCTTCCTTAAACAGAAAAGGAGTCAAATAGAAATTTTACAAAATCTAGGAAAATTGGAGAATCAGGCTTAGAAACGAAGGATACTAGGACATTTCTGGGGTTCTTAGAAGTAGGAACTAATCCATGGTTTTGTGAAGGTGCCACTACTGGAATACATGAATGCTTCAAAATTTCCCCCCACGCTTGTGCCACTGCTAAGACTCAATACTCTGGAGAAAGTCTGATTGGTTCTACTGGGTCACATGACCACTTGTCAGAGAAGAGGGCTGGGTAACTTGAACTAGAATTTCACCAAATTTACATATAAAAGAAGAGAGATAATTGTTCAATAGATAATAGATGTAATATTACCAAAGGAAGCTGGCAAACAATGAAGGTCCCCCACAATCTCTAAAAAACATTTCTCTCTGAGTCTAAATGATGTCCTGTGTCCTGCCTGAGGCAGGGATTGGAATATATGTTCATTCAAAGTGCCTTCTAGTCTTCAAGTTTTGATTTGGTTGTCTTGTCATTATCCTTTGAAGGTAGAAACTATAGTAGTCCTCCCACTCCCCATATCAATGGTTTCGTTTTTTTTCAGTTTCAGTAACCTGTAGTTAACTGTGGTCTGAAAATATTAAGTGGAAAATTCCAGTAATAAACAATTCATAAATTTTAAATTGTGGGCTGTTCTGAGTAGCGTGATGAAATCTCAGGCTGTCCTGCCCCATCCTGCCCAGGATGTGAGTCACCCCTTTGTTCAGGGTATCCATGCTGTAGATGCTCCCTGCCCGTTAGTCACATAATAGCCATCTTACCAGGTCAACTGTTGTGGTATCACAGGGCTTGAGTTTAAGTACCCCTTATTTCACTTAATAATGGCCCCCAAATGCAAGAGTAGTGATGCAATAATTCGAATATGCCAAAGAGAAGCTCTAAAGTGCTTCATTTAAGTGAAAAGTTAAGTACAGTACAATAGGATATATTTTTTTTCTTTTTTAAAGATTTTTATTAGGGAATTGGGGGAGGGGAACAGCGCTGGGGAATCGGGGGAAGGGGAACAGACAAGTTGCTGT
>NW_017731806.1:1076511-1081748 GCF_001890085.2 Hipposideros armiger
AAAAAAAAAAGATGTGCTTTCCAATACAACCAAGTCTGGTCTGAACCATGAGCATCTTTATCTAAGTTATAGAGTTCTCTAAGATTTTCAGGTGTCGATTCTTCATAAGTTTCTTCAGCAATGGATATCTTGAAGCACATCTTTTGATAACACAACCCCAGCGGCCATAACAACATTTATGTTTCTAACAAAGACTTTTCAGAGACCAGGGCATTGCAAAGAAGCAGGGCAGCATGTAGAGACAAGTCCTAGAAGCCTCAGCTCCTATAAGCCATAGGACACCCTGTGCTTGCTTTGGTGCTAAAAAGGAATGTGGAATGTTGCCTGTGATTTATGGTTTTTTTTTTTTGGTGTTATCAGCACCATGCTCTACCCAACTGAGCTAACCGCCTCCCACCCCTTTTTAAAGACGCTGTTAGCAATGTTATCTTTAAATACAAATAGTTTATATAGAAAGCAGTTTTTATGGTACTCTCTGAGAGTAGTAAGAGGAGGTATTATTATGATCATGTGCATTTTACAAATGAGGAAATTAAAGAAAATTCACGGAACTACTAATCTGGGGAACTGGGTCTAACTCTGAAATGCATGCCCTTAACATCATAAGAAATATTATTACTAATGGAGCTAAAGGTAGTATCTGGGTACTAGTAGATAATCAATAAAATGATGCTGAAAACTAATAGACTACACTATTTAGTAGCCTCTGAAAAAAGTTTCAGGCATGTGTCATTCAACAGAAATAGGACAGAAAAGGTAGTGAGATGAAAAGCATTCACAATACTTACCCGAATTGTTTTAGACTTTCTATTACTGGTCAACTGTATATGCCTACTTTTCATATGAAAAAGACCCAGGCAGGAGACATTAATGTGGTGGGATCTTTGCAAGTTCTTAACATTAAACTCATTTTTTTTTCTTTTTTGGCTTTTATTCCCTTACTAAACCTTTTTCTGTTAGAACTTGGTGGAAATGTGCACAGAAATAATGCATTAGGGAATCAGGTGGTGACTGCAAACTTGCTTGGTTATCTCACTGAATTACCGAATTTAAGTTAACTCAAGCATAATTTGTGGATTATGTATCACTATCTTCCTAGTCTTATATGAGAAAGAAAGAGAAATAAACTACCTGCAGAATATGAGATTTTTAAGTCTAGTTTTCCTGTGTCCCCACACATCCTACTATATGGTTTTTGGGACATGAAAGTATGCTTCATGCATATTTGTTGAATCTATCTTCAATTAAAATCAGCTCTTGGAACTTGGTGATAAATCTAAATTTTAGACAATCAAACAGAAATTTGTGGGATACTCCTCTCTGTTTATTGCTCCTTAAATTACCATCATCTTCCTTTTCATGTTTGCTCATGTAATTCTCGAACCCAGCCCTCTGTGATTTTTTTTCTTATCCCGGGACCAGGGTTTCTTTTCATAGTAGTAAATAGGCAGGTATCTATGAAGAAACAGACTTGTTACTATAGAGACTAGAGAAAGGGCATTTTTGGAATAGATCACAATTGTGTTCAAGGAAAGAATAGAGTTGAATCAATACTAAATTTGGCAAATTAATCTTACTGGTTCACTACTGTGGACAGACCAGAAATAATGACACCCAAGACGAGGTCTTCTAAAATGAGGCCACTCTGGCCCAGCTCCTCAGCTTGGAAGTTCAGAAATTGTTCAACCTCTGAAGGCTTTCTGGGGCCAATTTAGGTTAACGAAATTCACAAGAGACTGGTGCATAAGCTGGAATATTAATCTACCCATGTGTATTGGTGGATATTTCTTTCTGGTGCCCAGTAAGGATACCAGGGTCCTAGGGAAGCAGATTTTCTATTTAGATAATTTCCAGGAAAGAATGGAATCAGAGCAAAGGAAAGTGGATGGCCTCCTGGACATGTCATGTTGGCTACGATGAGTCACATGGACTATTCCTTCCCAGCACTAGACAGGGCCTCTTGAATGAGCAGAAGATATGTGCTCAATCATCCAGTGTTTCTCTCCTCTGTCCAGTGCTGGAAGATAAAAATATCCCCTCTCTCTTTCTGATGTCTGCGTCGGCTTCCTCATCTCTAAATGGAAAGAATCATAATAGCACTGCCCTCTTACTATAAGGATTCGTGAGTTAATATGTTCTGAACACTTAGAGAATAACAGCCTGGCACATAGTACTACATTCAAGAAATGATTAGCTATTCTTCTTCTTATTTTTGTTATTACTTTCCCAGACTCTGCAAATAATTTTCCTTCTGATGTAATGATCTTTCTGGGGGCTTTCTGAATACAAGTATTTAGGAGTCAACTTTCTTAATTGTAATTTCATTCTGGACGTGCTTCCCTGAGGCCACACCCTAATCACCTTGCTTGTTTTGGATGTGTCAAAATTATGCAGCCACACATTTACTGCTCACTACCCACTTCTACACGTGGCTAATATTGGCTTTGCATTCTTTTTTCTTTTTTTCCAATTGTGCTCTTGGGAAATAACTAGATATTTGGAAATTCTCAGACAGATGTTTTTTTTTTGTCTTATAAATTGGAAATCCTAAGTCTGGTTTCCTTTTACTCCATATCTAGTAGATAAATGAATATCAAAAAATCCTAAGAAAACTTGCATCATATTCTTGCCTTATCATAGAGACTGATTCAAGTAATGTGTCATAGATGAGAATCAACCAAACAGCCCACTGTCTAGGCCACCTCTACTGCTCAGACCTCTGAATGCTAAGCTTGTCTTCCCCAATCTCTTGACCCTTGGCTAGATTTTGGCTCCTGCTCAGAAGCACCGCTGCTCCCTAGATCTGTGTCTCAGATGCCCTCCCTGGCAGTGCTCCGGCCATCTGGGCCTCTCCAGCCCCTATTCCTGTTCCACCTCCTACCGGTGTCACACCCACTCAATTTGCCCACTCCTGCCTCTGGCTTGTTCTCCCTTCTCAGCTGGTACCTGAACACATGTTGTACATGTCATATGCTGGTACTCTTTTCAGAGTAATCTGACACAAATTTGTGTAAATAAAATAGCTTTCCCCTCTCGATGGAGTCACTGTTGTCACGTAATTAGGAAGAGGGAAGGAGGAATGCATCTGGGAAGAGTGAGTAAAGCATTTAGGATATATTAGCATACTTTAATTCTGCAGTCCCAAATGTATGGATGTAGCAATGATTGAGAGTCAGGATAATTAGGAGGTGAAACACCCCCCCCCCATCAAGGATGATTAATAAATTGCATACGTTAATAGTACAGAGATGAATACTCAATCTAATATTGCATTATGAGATTTCCTGTTGCAGAAACAGTCTGATTATTATTGCAACAGAACACACAAAATCTGCTTCTTAGTCTGATTTCACAGCATGAATTTATTATCAAATTATCTCTATCACAAATGATTAAGTACGTTTATCATTTCTAAAGGTAGCATTGTTATCAGCTAATTTAATATGGATGTTTTGTGTGGAAGGAGTTTCTCTATGTTAGTGTTTTAAGTTATAAGTCATTCTAGGGGAAGAGGAGAATGGGGCATTTATTATTTAATGGGTACAGAATTTCAGTTTAAGGAGAGAAAAAAGTTCAGGATGGTGGTGATGATGACTACACAACAATGTAATTGTATTTAATGTCACTGAACTGTACACTTAAAAATGGTTAAAATAGTAAGTTTTAGGCAATGTTTTACTACAATAAAAAATGAAAAAAGTTGTTCTTGTTTGTGATAAAAATTTAAACAGCATAGAAGGATAAAACAGTAAAGTTTATCTCTCTGTCTTTTATAACAATTCACATTCCCATTCCTCAGAGGTAACCATAGCTGATATCCTTTTAGAAATCTGTTATATATTAGGTATATATATATATATATATATATATATATATATATTTATGTAGGACTGTGCTTCCGTGGTTTATAACACATATTATTTGGCACTATGCCTTTATCACTTAACAATATATTTTAAACACACNCAAAAGGACAGCAACTTGCCTGTTCCTCTTCCCCCAATTCCCCAGCACTGTTCCCATCCCCCAATTCCCCAATAAAAATCTTAAAAAGAAAAAAAAATGATGTCATCCATTTTTGTGGTTTGCTGAAAAATGAATTTCTCACCTCAGATTTCAGAAAGCTAAAAAAATTGTTCTCAGGAAGATCTTGTCATTTCCTTGGAGTGATTATGAAAACTGTCTGTGGTTATGGAGAATTTTTCTTGTCCCGGGAAAATTAATGAAGACTTGAATTAATAGTGGATAAATACAAATATTGAGTATCTTAGTCTATTGGTTCAGCTTTTGGAAGTCATTCAAATTTTGTACATATGCCTGTGGTGAGGGGCAGGGTGAAGGACAAACAAACCAAGAATAGCACTTTGAATAAAGATAGATTGTGTCAATATACCATGCTTGGCTATTGCTGGGGGTGGTGGGGGTGGAGACATGGAGAATGAGATTAAACACCTTATTCATTTGAGGAACATATATGTCAGCACTTTTCAGGTGCTTAGAAATTGAGTGCTTTATCTTTGTGATTATAGGACTCTGTGATGAAAACCTAAAGAAAATCTACCAGGAAGAAGCCTACATTGACTGCGTAGGAAGGGTGGTGAAATTCTTTTGGCCGTCCTTGGGTTTCAGAAGCCTCACATTTCAGCTCTAGGGCAGCTCTGAGTACAGGGAGAGCAAGTTGAAGGACCCCATTAGTGTGAATAATGGCTTCCTTTTACACACCAGTTAATTTTCAGGTAAGGCTTTTCACGCTGTCAGGAGATTTAAAAGAAGCCTTTTTGGAAATGTCCTGGAGGTGACTTCATGGCAGCAGTAGATCCCAGATTAGGCAAAGAAACTGTTTGTTTATATTGTTCAGTTATTTTGAAAACTGTTAACCTATTATTTCCAAGATGACAAATAAGTGGATTCTAAGGTCACAGAAAATCAAATGTTAATCTTCCTCATGTCAACACTAGGGCAATTTGAAAAAGAAAAAGGACCCCTTCTTTAACACCCACCTTCTTATTTTGTTACTCTACAAATCGTATTTTAAAAAGAAGCATGGTCAGTTTTCAGTGACTTGTTTTCCCTCTTGGAACCTGATTCAGATGGTCCTGGGGAAATTCTTCGTACTCCCTCTCCCCGCTCAGGATCTTTGCTGCTTTTAGAGACAAATGTAATACGTTTATTGACAGCATGTCAGCAAATTCTTTTTTTTTTTTTTAAAGATTTTTATTGGGGAATTGGGGGGATGG
>NW_017731806.1:1084283-1086438 GCF_001890085.2 Hipposideros armiger
GAGACTCACGGCAGACCAGCTCCAGGTTGAGCTGTTGTTCAGCATCTCAGCCATAGAGGGCAGTGTCACTGGCCCTCACATGTGGGATCCGAACTGGGGCCCTCTGGCGTCCCAAGCCAGTTCTTAACCATCGCGCCACTTGGCCGGCCCTACAATAGGATATTTTGAGAGACAGAGAGAGACTGTATTCACATAACTTTTATTACAGTATATTGTTTTAATTGTTCTATTTTATTATTAGTTATTGATCTCTTACTGTGCCTAATTTATAAATTAAATATTATCATTGGTATGTATGTATAGGAAACAACATGTAATAGTACAGTTGACCCTTGAACAACATGGGTTTGAACTGTGCGGGGTCCGCTTATACATGGATTTTTTCAATAAATATGTGTACTGTTTTTGATCCATGGTTGGGAGTCTGTGCTCGTGGAAGGTCAACCATACACATTAATCTACTCCACTTTAGGAGACTTGAGCATTCATGGATTTTGGTATCCATGGGGGTAGGGGTTTTGGAACCAATGCCCCACAGATACTGAGGCACAGCTTAAGTTTTTGGGAGTCAAAAGTTATATGTGGATTTTCGACTATACAGGGGTGCCCCTGACCCCCATGTTGTTCAAGGGTCAACTGTATGTTTAAGGTTTGGTACTAGTTATGATTTCAAGCATCAACTCGGGATCTTGGAACATATCCCCCGTGAATAAGGGTGTAATCCAATTCTTAGATGGTGGCTGACCTGTGGTAGATATTTAACAGCATACTTGCTGAATGAACTTTTTTAAAGGAACCCAGAGAGTTCAGCTATGACAATTTCCTGTCCTCTCCTCAGAATCTGGTCTGGTCCTATGTGCAGAAATTCTTACCTTCTCCCTCTCCTCCCTACAGCACCGGGCACTAACTCATTAGGATGCCTGTCCTGGTCTCTCAGAGACCTGCTGTTTGTAAAAATAAATGAACAAAATGGGAGGTCTCTCTGTTTTGTTTCCACATTCTTTGAGAGAACTGAGAAATCTTTGCAGCCTATCTATTCATTTATTCCATGCATGTTTATCAAGAGCTGACTGTAGACTAGCACAGGGGATACGGCAATGAATAAAGCAGATCAAGTCCTTGCCCTCATATAACTTATATCCCTTATATCATGTTGGCAGGAGAGGCCAACAATAAAAAAAATGAGACATTTTGGATTGTTGTAAGCATCACAAAAAAACTACAACTGGGTAATAGGATGGAGAGTGACTGGGATGATGAGGGTTATCAGGGAAGGCTTCTCTGAGGCAGTGATATTTTTGCTGAGACCTGAGGGGCTTGCAAAGATGTGAGGAAGAGTATCCCAGGCCAAGAGAACCCCAGGGCTCTGGCTCTAGAGTAGGAACATGCTGGGTGTGGTAGAAGGTTAGAAGGAGGGCCAGGTGGACTGGACTAGAGTAAAGGAGGGGCAGAGTGAGGGAAGTGTGCCTGGAGAGGTGGCAGGAGTCTGCCTCAGTGAGCGGGACCAGTGTCTAGAGCCCACAGTAGTTTTAGGGCCAATAAAAATATTTTAATTTCTTTTAAAAGAAACAGTATAATAAGAAATATATAATAATGAGCCCTGCTTGGATTATATTAATCTTTTTATCAGTGTAGTCATAAATAAATAAATAAATAAATAAATAAATAAATATATATATATATATATATATATATAATTTATTTATTTGATGGGAGAAGGGGTCCACAAAGGCAAAAGTGCCCAGGGCCTACAAAAGTCACAGCGTGTCCCTGGTGGTAAAGATGTGCTTTCTAGGGCCTGCTGAGTGGTGCGTTGGTTAAGAGCTGGCTTGGGATGCCAGAGGGCCCCGGTTCAGGTCCCACATATGAGGGCCAGTGACACTGCCCTCCACAGCTAAGATGCTGAACAACAGCTTGACCTGGAGCTGGGCAGCCATGAGTCGTTGGCGACAGCGTAGGCTGCAGCCCCTGCTGCAGTGGGTTGCCATGGGCTACCGTGAGTAGCCAGCAGCCAGCGTGAGCAGCCAACAGCCAGCGTGAGTGACCAGCAGCCGCTGTGATTGGCTGTCCAGAAGCCGGCGACTGATCTGCCTCGCCCAGGAAGAGCGCAATGATGGTGCCAACTTGGGCCAGTGAAGCAACGTCCTCCACAACT
>NW_017731806.1:1091398-1166475 GCF_001890085.2 Hipposideros armiger
CTTCTGTTATTACAATTTTAATACAGTTTTCCTCTCTTAAAATGCATATATTTTTTTTGGCTCCTTGTGTATGTATATATACATATACATATACAAAAACAAATTATACATATACATATACATATACATATACATATACTGCCCCTTGTCTCTGTGACAGAAGGATTTCTAATAACCCTCTACTGGAACAGGGATTTGCTTCCCCGTGAATACCCCAAGTGCATTGATCATATTCTAAGACAGCATTAGCTTGACTGTCCACCTGCATATGTGATACTCAGGCTCCAGTGGGGGTGCCTACAATTCCAACCACCCTTTCTCATATTGTTTCTTTGGGAAAAATGTGTTCCAAATTCCCAGTAATTGACTTGTCAATGAACTTTTGGAATAGAGCCCACTTGTAACCAGAAAATGGCTTGTTTTTTTTCTAAAACATATCTTTCTTTTTTCACTCTAAAGTCTATAAAATAAATACCTTGGATTATATAACTCATATTTTATTCTTTTGAAATCTGAGGCATAGATATGGAATTATTTCTTGAAGTTTACATAAATTAGTTAGTGGTTGAATCATAAAGTTCTGCTATTGAATCACTAGCCAACAAGTTATATAAAATAAAATACATAAAGACACTCATTCAACTCATGCATACACATTGAGCTCCAATTTGGCCAGCTTTTGTAGTGTGCATTTTGTGGTGGTTAAACTTAGAAAGGATGAGAAAGGAGATAGGCCAATAATAAGTGTTTCTTGCGTTAACAGAAACTCGTTGCCTCTCTTTTTTAAAGTAAGAGATAGTAGTCAAAAAGAAATGTTATATAAGGAAGTTCATTTGCTATTGCTGGTGTGTGATGAATATATTGCCCTTGTTCTTTTCAACCAAACCTTCCCACATGGACATCATCCAAAGCCATGGGAAAGATAAATATAGAAAGGAAAACCCAATTGGGAAAATTCACCCTGGGGAATATATAAAAAGAAAACCACAACAAATAAATGTTCTAAAGAGTGAAAAACAATAATTAAAAAAAAAAAAAAAAGCAAGGCAGGCAGGCAGGCAGGCTGGGGGCCCAGAGAGCATCGTAAGTGGTAGCATGAAGGCTCTCAGGTGGGAATTTCTAAGGATTAGGACCTAAGGCTCTGTTAGATGGACTGGCTTTAAGACATAAGCTTCCTCAACAAGCTGTTTTTACCCACTTTCTTCTTTTCTTTTTGAAAACAGAACAGAACAAAACAATTTTTAAAAGGCTTCAGTCAGTACATTTTGGGTTGAGGGTAACTTCAGCTTTTGAAATGGCAGGGGCTTTAATCCGTTAAAAACAGATGTGTCATTTTGATTTTTGTATTTTAAATATCAATAGGTTGACATGAAAAGGACAGTACACTAACTATAGTACAAATACTGATTGTTATGGGCTGAATTATGTCTCCTCCAAAATTTACATGTTAAAGTCCTAAAACCTCGTACCTCAGAATATGATCCTATGTATTTGGAGACAAGGTGTTTACTGAAGTAATGAAGTTAAAATGAGGTCATTAGAGTGGGCCCTAATCCAATAAGACTAGTGTCCTTATAAGAAATTCGGAAACAGAAGTGCATATTGGGAAGACCGTGTGAAGACACAGGGAGAAGGCTGCCATCTACAAGCAAGTAGAAAGGCCTGGAACTGATCCTTCGTTCACAGCCCTCAGGAGGTACCAACCCTACAAACATCTTGATCTTGGAATTTTAGCATCCAGAACTTGACGGGGGAAAATAAATTTCTGTTATTTAAAGCATCCAGTCCGTGGTACCTTGTTATGGCAGACCTAGCAAACTAATATACTAATAATACCACAATCCTTAGAGTTGGGGGGAAAATGAAACAGGACACTCAGTTTTGTGGAGTTAAAAAATTCGTAAATGGCAGGTGGGAATGATATGGTAATGTCTCTAGAAGCACAAAAGACTAGGGTTGCTAGTTCTAAAGAATTTGTAAACTTAAACAAAAACTGCCCACCAAAGGAAGTGGCGGTGGCCATTATTTGAAGTTCAAAATTTGATATACCGGTTCTCCAAGGGCAGGAAAAAGACGAGGTGAAGTAGTTGAATTCATTTTCAGCTCAGTTTGAAATTTGAGTTTTCCAAAATACTCTTCTGTGAACTAGACCATTTCCCTTCACATCAGCGGGAAGATGTTTATAATTAGAATATCCTGTGGCAACTTTTATTAATTGTTGCATACCTGAAGTATCACAAGAGAGTAAGGGTAAAAAGTTCTTTGAAATCATTGTTTTTTGCCTTTGTTCATTATAAGGAACTACAGGAATAAATGCTTTATGGCCTTGGGTACTACAAAACCATTAACAAGTCAAGACAATAGGGCTTTCTGGAAGCATATGAACTTGAGAGCTCCGTGGGGTGTGGGGAGACCACAGCTTAAGTCCAAGAAGACATTCTGTCCAGAGTACAAAAGTAACATAGAACAACACTCCCCCTCAACCCTCAGATCCAGATGGGTGACCTTGAAGGTTTAAAAGGGACAAAAGGAATAGGAAAATCGAAGATTTTTCTTCTTTAAAACTGTCCTCTCAAACATCAGATTTTCCAGTCTCCAGAAGTTTCTTGACCGTGGCCTGAATTCTGGTGCAGAGGTTAGGAGCCTGGATTCTAGAAGCAGGCTGCTTGCAATCAAATCCCAGCTTGTTACCAGCTGTGAGCTTGGACCAGAACTATAACCTGTAAGCCTCAGTTCCATCATCTATAATGGGAATGCTAATGCAGTGCACTTACTTTGTAGAGCTGTCTAGAGTGTTGAGTGAGCTATTCCAGGTGAAGCACTCAGCACAGGATCTGTCTTGTAGTAGGTACTCAAAAAATATTAGCTTTTATCATTTAGGCTTCTGGCATGGTTCTGTATGAGAATAGTGATGTGGGTATTGTTCTCCCATTGAATTTAGACTTGTGTTTGACATTTTGGAGATTGATGTGTTCTCTGCTGTCTGTTCTGTATTGGCCTTATACTGATGCTCTGGAGGAGGCAGGCTTTATTTTATTTTTGGTAACTTCTGTATTTTATTTATTTTTAAAAAGATTTTATTGGGGAATTGGGGAGGGGAGCAGCGTTGGGGAATTGGTGAAGGGGAACAGACAACTTGCTGTCCTTTTGTTCTTCAGTCTAGTTGTGGAGGATGTTGCTTCACTGGCCCATGTTGGTATTATCATTGCGCTCTTCCTGGGTGAGGGAGTCACTCGCTGGCCATTGGACGGCTGCTCTTGGCTGCTCACGGCAGCTCACGAAAGCTCACACCTGCTGCCAGCCAGCCCCACTGCAGCCTACGCCATCACCAGCGACTCACGGCAGGCCAGCTCCAGGTTGAGCTGTTGTTCACCATCTTAGCTGTAGAGGGCACAGTGTCACTGGCCCTCATGTGGGATCCGAACCGGGGTCCTGCTGCTCAGAGCTGGCATCCCAAGCCAACTCCTAAGCAATGCGCCACTCGGCTGGCCTTACTTCTGTATTTTAAACATAGAAGTGTCATATAGGGGATACAATAATATCAAAGTTAATGTGGTCACGTACATTTGTACAACTCTATGGGAGAAATTAGATCAGGCTCCAAAAGAAGTTCAACTTAGAAAAATAAAAAGTTGACCACTTTGATGCCCTGTAGGTAGCATTGGACACAAGTGCCCAGGATGGTGGTGGGTGTGAGACAGGGGCTCAGTAAGTTCTTGTGAATCATTTAGCTGATATTTCAGATGAGTCTGAAAGCAAAGGTTTTATGCAGCACAGTCATGTGGAGGGTATCAGATGTATTAGGGAGACAACAACCTGATTGTGCTTAGCTTTCCTGGATTTTCCAACACTGGTATATCCATCAGGGTCTCAGCAGGAAATAGGTGGCAAGCTCACATTGAGTAATAGGAACAGAATGTAATAAAGGGACAATTAAAGAGGCCTTGACAAGGTGTTGGCAACCCACAAGGGGTAGCGGAGTACGTTGAAGCTGTCACAGCCACGCATTGCTCGAGGGGGCAATGGAAGGATAGGTTATTGAAACTGGAAGCGGGCAGCTTCCTGCAGGGGCTGCCTGACAGAGCCGTGACCTTCGGTGGAGGGGTGCAGCTTCCTTTTAGTGGAGGGATAGAGCTGGGGGAAAAGGCCCTGATTTCCCTACTCTTCCTTTTTTCCTCCCCAGGAGCCACACGACAAGGGAGCCTTATTGAACTCATGGCCAGTCCCTGGGGGCACAGAACAGGGCGAGGAGAGGTGGAGAGAAGATCTGGAGGGGAGCCAATAAATACCCAGCACAGTGATCTCTACTGTTAGTGCTGACTTAGGGAAACAAAATGGAAAAGTCAGACCATTATCTGGGATAGCCTTTAGGAATGCACGTACAAGCTGAAGCAACCAGTGCCTCTGGATTTTATATTAGCATCTCTTCCTTTCTTTCCATCCGTGCTGCTTACTTCTGCTTTACATTTGACAGTTATTGTATGCACAATTAATTTAAATAAGCATCAATAGAATAAAGTAATTCTAGGTACTGTATGGGACAGATAGTATTAGGGATTACATCTTTACTTCTTCTGCCTCTCTTCAGCTAAGGACGCAGGAACTTTGAATCCAGTTGAATTTTATCGACTTGAACAATGAGGTCAGCACAATCAATCACTTGGGCATTTAAATTAATCAAATAATTAATAGCTACAGCCTAACCTATTTTGAAAAGAATGTTGATTGTACCTGGAAATTTGGAGTTAGATGAAGATAATCTCCCCAAGATTGCTATGTTGGGGAACTGTGGCATGAACACGGATCACTAATTTTTCTGTAGCGATATGTTCACTTGTGATCAATAGTGGTATGTCCATAAATGTTCAACAACTCACTGTCTGGAAAAAAAGCCCCAATTTTCAGCATTTGCCAATTTCTGTAGTGTAAATATTCTCACCATGGCTCCTTTCAGGCTACCAGTACGTCACTGAACATGGAATTGGGAAGAGATACACACAGTTGGCTCTTGAGAACCATAGGTAGGTGCCTACTCCAGCAGACCACTGCACGTAATCCCTTCCTCTCCCCAACAGATAGATATCCACAGATACAGACACTGTGGACATGTGTAATTTCTCCCTAGCTGCCCCTAAGTAAGGCCAGTGCCTGAAGTCTCTGGATCATTTGTCACATTGTAAGCTTTGGAAATGGATATAGAGTAATTTATTCTGCAGTTGGGCATGAAGCACTCTGCTATTGAGTTGTCGAGAAAGTCATGACATATTTTTTTGTGTTTTTCAATGCAAAAATGCATCATGACTTTCCCGACAACCCAATATTTTTGTTAGGATCTCTCATGCTTCCTAGAGAAGTCCAATGAAATCATTGCCCACTTGTGAACACACAATTTATTCCTGTTCATAGATGAGCATATATTTTCCCTCCCTCCCTACCTCCCTCCCTTCCTTCCTTCCTTCCTTCCTTCCTTCCTTCCCTCCTTCCTTCCATTTTACCATTTGCCACTTTGAGGAATCACATAGAAGCACCTAGGAGGTGAATTTTTATTTGAGTTTCTTAAAGCTTTAACTCTTTACCCCTCCCACTAAAAAGAATAGAACATTTCATTTCCTAGTATTTAGAAATGACTGAAGTTGATTTGTATACATGTAGAAAATCATTTACATCTTTTTCTATAAAAGTCCAAAGCAGAATATGCATTTCTTTCCTAAGAGCATTTGACATGATGATATATATACCATCTTATATGGTTTCCATTTTATATACATTTCATATTTCATTATGTGATATATATATATATATATATATATATATTTCCATGTGTGTAATAAGTATCAAACGTAAGTATAATATTAAATTAGAATAAGGTTACAATAAAGTTAATACTAAAATAAGCAACAAACATTCCATTTGCTTTTAATCTTATATAATTTAAAGTTGTTCTACATTATACACCAAAATGTGCAGAAAAGTCATAGTCATGCTGAAAATAGATCTGGACAACATTTTTTAGTTATTCACCAAACAGTTATTTCAATTTTATTTACCCAAATAAATACATTCATGTGCTCTTTATTTCCAGTACAATATCCAATTTATTTATAACAGATGCTCAACAAAATTAAATATATGCTTATGATGATATGGTTTTATTATATTTTTATGAGGAGGAAAAAATAATATTTAGAATATGTTAAAATGCACACCTGGGCTATCTGTAATTGGGAAGATTTTAGCTAATTTTTTTCTTCTTTTCTTTTTTTCTTTTTTAGCTGAGCCATCCTGGTACCTGTTGGCAGCTCAGCGGCTGCTCAGCGGCTGCTCAGCGGCTGCTCAGCTCAGGCTGGACTCGACTGCTCAGCTCAGGCTGGATTCGAACCGCTGTTGCTCAGAGCTCAAACTCTTGAGCGAGCTCTTAACCAACTGAGCCACTCGGCCGGCCCTGATTTTAGCTAATTTTTAAACTGTTTTTCTTATTTATTTTTGACAAATGGGTTTTAACGTACAGTAAGATAGATATCCTTACAAATAATTAGGTTATGAAAGTATATTAATTGAGTCTAGGCTCCTCCTTTTTGAAAATATGTTAAGTTCAAGCATATCTATTGTATGCATTTATCATTTAATAGTGGTGACAGGTAGAAGAAAGTAAAGATGAATAAATCATTTAATTAAAAATGTACCTAAGAAATCTAACAAATAATTTTGTTAATTATTCAACACAATGGTATTTGCTAATTGTTTCCTATTTCAGGAATTTTCTATTTGGCTACCACATTCTGTGCTACTCATATATGATCCTTTGTAAACTACCAGTATTTCCAAGGTTAAGAAGAAATGAATTCAGTACCTTCTTGTCCCATTAAAATCTAAACATTCAAAGTGCATAAAGGGAGAATAACATAGACTACAATAGCTTCTTCATTTAAACTATTATAGTTCCATCCATCCATCCATCCATCCATCCATCCATCCATCCATCCATCCAATAGATATGTATGTGTTCTCTGTGCTTCCCCCCCTCCAGGTGTCGTGCAAACATGGGATACTAAAATGAAAATAACAGCGACAACAGCATGTGATTCTTGCTCTAAATTGCTTTCAAGGGATAATTAATGCAGTGGATCTAAGAGAACTCAGGAACTTTCTTACTCAGTTGGAGGGGGCTCAAATTGAAGCTCACTGACTGCTGCAGCAAGCATAGCCACATGCCCAATATTGTGCATGCGCCTTTGACTCCAGAGAGGGCAAGTATGCTGGTGGATCTGGTGTGATATTAGTCTTTTACTTTTTATGACCTTTAACAAGTTTTTTTCTAGCTTTTACCCAATCTGATAACACTCATCTCCTTCCTTTGTAAACTTCTGGTCTGACTGATATGAATCCATATCATTATTTTTCTCTTTGAAAAATTCATTTTGTTGTTCTTGTTGTAGCATTAGTATAACCTTTTCCGGAACTTTTTAAGCTCCTCTCAATAATCCTTAGGATGCCCCCACAGTGGCTATTTCGCATCTACTGTTCTCTAAACTGCCAATCTTTCTCCTAATACACACTGTGGTGGTTTTTAAATTTGTCCACAAATTATTTTACATTCCTCCCTTCAAGAGGTGGAGCCTATTTCTCCTTCCTTTGAGAGTCAGCTGGACTTACTAACTCCTTTCTAATGAATAGAATATGGTGGAAGTGACCCTGTCATTTCAGAGACTAGGTCATAAAAGACATAGCAGCTTCCATTTTTGGTTACTTTCTTAAATCACTTGCTCTGGGGGAAGCCAGCTGCCATGGCATGAAGGAAAGTACATGTGACAAGGAACTGAGGCCTCCAGCCAACAGCCATGTGATTAGCCATTTTGGAAGTGAGTTTTCCAGTCCCAGTCAAGACTTCAGATGATTGCAGCCCAGGCAGACCTTGTGACTACATGATTCAAGAGAGATCCTGAGCCAAAACGCTGAGCTGAGGTATATCTGGATTCCTGGCTCTTATCAAGTGTGTGAGTTAATAAATATTTATTGTTTTAAACCACATGTTTTGGGGCAATTTGTAATGCTGTAATAGATAACTAATACAAAGATTTGCTTTCTTTTTAGGCTATGTTATAAAGAGACCCAGTTCTAGGTGAACAGTCTCTATTCTTTAATTTTTGCCTTCATAGTACTAACATAGCAGAGTTCTTTGAATTTTCCAACACCATTCTCCTTAGCACCTTAGATTAAAAAAATGTTGTTTCATTTTTTCTACTTATACTTTGGATCCCATTCTTACCCATCTTCTCTAAGATCTTGTTTCAAATTTTCATCATTAATCTTCTTCTCCTGTGGCTTTGACAACCTCTACTTTCTTCTATCATCAAAACAAAACTTCCCTTTGATCCTGATGCTTTTTTTGGGTACTTGCATTTGTTTCCAAAGTTTTGAAGTCCTATTTATTCTCTTCTCCTCAGTCCTTGCCAGCTAGTTTTGGCCCTTACTGGTGGCATTTTCTCTTTGAGATTACCACTCTCTTTTCCTTGTCTCGTTCTTCCTGATCTCTGGCACCTTCAGTCCTCAGACCCTCAGCGATCCTGAGAGCTGGCACAGAACTCAGAGACCACTTGCAGATCATAACACGAAGGCCCACTAGCCCCAGGTCTCACACTGAGCTTGTGGCAGAGTTAGAGCTCAGGTTTAGCCTCCCTTACTCTCAGGCCTGAGTTGTCATTTTACCACAAACAATCCCTTGAAACTTTCTCTACCAAAGTCATGAAACTGCTCTTTTTTAGTTGTTCTTTTGTTTTTTTTTTACTGTTTCTTCTCAGTCCCCTTTGCTAGTTCTCTTTCCTGATGTACCTAGAGCTCTGCTTCTTGTCCTCAGCATCTCTCTTGTGATCTCACTTTCCTGCCATTAGATCTCATCTCTAAACTCCCACCTCTAGTCCTGATTCTGCTGTGGACTGAAGTCTCCTCATTGCTGACTGCCCTTAGGGCAGCTCCCTTGACGTTCCCACCATCACTTCAATCCCATGGCCAAGTGCTATATTTCTCCAACTTGGCATAGGTGCTTCCCCTTTTCTCATCCTTTGGAGTAAAACTTAGAGCCACCCTATCAAGTACCAAGCCTGTCACTTTTATTCTTTTCTTCATTTTTCATTCCATTCATTCCACAAAAATGTGGTGAACGTGAGGCCCTGAGGACACAGTCTAGTGAGACTTTAATCTGGCCCTTTTCTGACTTTTCTACGACTACAACTCTAGCCAAGCTCTTTATCGCCTAAGCTTGGATTACTCTGACAGTATATTTATTCTGTCTCATTGCCTCCTCTCTCTCTCCTATCCACCTACACTGTTTTCTTCATGTTATTATTTGGGTACTATCACTGCCTATTATCACCATATCAAGGCCCCAATTTTTTATAACTCGTTTTATAACTCGTTTATAACTGCCTGTCCAGTCGTTTTTCTCAGGGACCCTGTGTTCCATGCCAGGTTCTGCTGCTCTGTGCCCCTTTCAGATGCTCTTTCTGACTTCCTTGAGACTTGCTTCTCTCTTGTTCCTTTGGGTCATGTCCTGACTTTTCTGTAGTTGTGTACAGAGTTGCTCCAAGGCAATTACTCTCGATGGCTTCTGAGGGTTGTTTGGAGATAGGAAGCAAATATGTGTGGAGGGGCTCAAAAGGCTTGAATAAAAATGACTACTAAAATATATTATTTACATGTCCTATTTTTTTTTTTCACTCAACTACTATGATACTATTACATGAAACTCCCTTGGGGTGAGGTGGGAAGAGAAACAGGTGACATCAATGAGGAAAATTGACCAGCATACTTGCTATTCCTCTTGCACTTGATGAGACTAAATATTAATGACTGTTGGTTAGGGTTTTGGGGCCTTATGATTTGAACTAAACAAGATTTCCCCACATTGCACAATCAATGCTTGATTCAGGATGCTTGGAAGTCGGTGGTCATTGGGGTCATTTGACAGAAACCAATAAGGTGATCCTTCCAAAAGGAAGATTCCCTCATGGGTGTGACAAATCTTGAGGGTGACTGCATCTCTTTGTGAAACCAAACAGGTTAAGAAGTAAGGAAGTGAGTAATTCCCTCCATGTGTCGTCTTTCTACATCTATCTATGATTGTATCTTATATTAGCATTATAGATTACTGTGGTTTTTCTTGTGGTTACTGTGAGATGTGGATTCATAATAAAACTTTTAGGCTGTCAGAGATTTCTGGATGAATAGCTATTCCTTTTGTGTCAAATAGGAGAGACAATAATGTCACTGCTTTTTTGTCATTTTCTGGCTTATTTATTCATCTAATCAACCAATTTTCTATTGCGTGTCTACTGTATTTCAGGTAGAGTGACCACTGCTGTGGACACAGTGGCAGCCATGATAGACAAGTTTTCAACCTTTTTCTGATAGCTCACAGAGCCACCAAGCCATAAGTAAAATGAAAATGGAGTAGTCTCAATTCTTCCCATCATTCCTCATTGGCACTCTGGTTCCTGCCCACTCTCTTTTTCTGTTTTCCTTCCCACAAAAGGCCCTTCTCAAGTGGCATCAATTTCTTTCTGGAGCCTTACTATCAGTGGTGCTGGTGGAGGGTGTATATCTTTCGAGTTGTCAATCAGGGGAAATGGACTTGTAACTCAAGCTGGACTTTTGGTCTGGATTATTCATATGAGACATTATCTGATTCTTTAATGCCGGTACTCTTAGTATTCTGACAGTTTATTTGGTGCCTTTTAGCATAGTGCCTCATTTTCTTATTCTGTACCAACAGTTAAAATGTTTTTTCTCTTTTCCCTCATAATTAATACAAGCAAATTAAGTTGAATTTATTCTATATTATAGGTAGAATATAAATGACAGAGCCTGGCACATAGTAGGTGTTCAATAAATATTTGGGAGAAAGACATAGAAAAAAATGGAAAGGAGGAAGAGGTAATTTACAATTAATCAATTTTACAATTGTTTAAGTTATAAATACATTTCTATTGTTTATTTTTCAAAAATAAAACACAGATGAAATGAAGGTTGAAAGAAGTAAGAAACAGAGAAGTCCCCCAGATTGATGTGAAGTACTTCATATCTATAATCTCTAAATGCTTCTTTTTATAATATTCCCAACCTGTATATTAGACAAGTCTTTCTGGCCGTCCTTCCCCCCATCACCCCCTTCTCTTGTTCCCCTACCTCCCCCCTGCCTCCCAAGCCCCACACACTGAGTGCTCTGTGTGACACTTGGCCTTTAAAGGTCATGCAGTATAAGATGGTGGTAAAAAGATCAGTTTCTGGCTGGCATCAGGTAGACTTGGGTCTCAGTGTTGGTTCTACTAGAGGTGACCTTGGGCAAACATTTCTAAGCCTGTTTCTTTATTTATAAAATGGGAGGATAACAATCTGTGTCTTATAAGGTTTTGTGAGGATCAGGGGTAATAACATGTAAAGTTCTTAATCATTTGCCTGATACAGATAATATCTATAATATTTGGTGTTCCCTCCATTTTTAAAATTCCTCTACCATGCTATAGACCTCTATACACAATGGGTGATATTCTACCAAAATTAAATGTATATACGGAAGTTGTATTCTTTTTCATTCTTGAATAATATAAACACAGCTGAGGATATTTTCTCGAGGCTTTGCAAGAGCATTCTTTCTGAGATGAGATCAAACTTGGAAAATGTTGATTCGGAAGCAGAAAATTTCAGTGAATCATAAGCAAGTGAATCTACAGGATTGTAATGTGATTCCATGTTCAACTGGCTCAGTGTCTGCTCCTGCAGTCCTTCAATAAGTATAATAAATAAATACTGTTGAATGATGAGTTCATAAAGTACAAGTTCATGGTACAGTTAAATTTCTACCTTTTCTGAAGACCTGTTAGTCCCAATAAATAGATTCTTTTAGTAGACACAATAGTCCAAATCAGTGTCTTAGGATTGCTTTCAGGAACTCAATTCATATTCTTACTGCATCTCAGAGACTAGGAAAAGATGTTTTTTTTTTCTGTATTGGCAGTTTGCAGGCAAAGCTTCTGCAAACTTTAGCATTCTGCCTGTAGTTGTTCAACAGGCATTTCCAGTCTTGTTTTGCTTATAATACAGACCCATGGGAAAAGATTCAGCACCACAATAGTTACTCTATCAACGGAAATGCTTCAAGTTGATCAGAAGACCAAGCTGAAATTATATCTCTTTAGAAGCCCATCTATACTGACAAGAAAGGAGAAGGGACTCCTACAGAGGAAGAGAATGAAATTGCCTGGTGCTGAGCTCAGCTTAGTTGACTTTCTAACATTCTTAGCCTCATTTTATGGGTGAAAGTAGCTTTTAAAGTAAAGAGCAAGACGCCTCTCTCTTGTACCCAGTGGGATTTGCAGAAAGTCAAACAGTACATCTATATCAGGAAATTCTATTCTAGTTTTTACTGTCCTGATGGAGAAAACATCTTTCCAGATGGATTTCTGTTTATACAGCCTTTGAAATTTCTACTTGCACCCAGTTTGTCCCATTGGCAGTACTTCCAGTTCTATTTTTTAAGCCTTTAAGCCCACAATAGTGTTTATGGAACAGGAAGAGAAGTGACCCTTTTAGCGAGAAAAAAAGAAGCTACAAAATTCCTCATTACTAGGAATAGCTTTTAACAGAATGATAAATGGCACTGATGTCTTGTCAATAGGATGTTCAGCATCTTATTATGAAATGTTGAAGAAATTGTATACCCAATGGCCATATACCCATCATCTATATTCTACAATTAGTATTTTGTTGTATTTACTTAATCATGTATTTATTCACCTCTATCCATTTGTCAGTCTATCTTATTATTATTATTTGGGGGAATGCATTTCAAAGTGAGCTGCAGTCATCAGAGGGGATGGACTCATTTTAAATCATGGAGGATACCAGCTAGACATTTGGCCAACAGTATATTGTATCAGGTAGGACTAGATTCAACTAAAGTTAAAAAACTAAGCAGAGTAGCTTAATATGTTTAAAAGAATTGTTTGCTATGGTAAGAGAAGGCTGAAGGTAGGCGTTAAAGGTTAGCATGCTGGTTCTAACATCATCAGTGGCTTAAGCTTTTTCTATCTTGTTGTCTACCATCTTAGCCTGTGGCATTTATCTGCAAAATCTCTCATGGCCTGAGATGACTGCTGGAGCTCCAGCTACCTCACTTTCTAACAGTAGGAAGGAGGAAGGGATAAAGGCTTATTTTAATGACCTATCCCAGAAGAACCAGTAATTTTATAATCAACTTGTCTAGCTCCAGGAAAAACAACAAAAAAAACTAAAGGAATTTTATAGAGATCATATTATATTTATAGATGAACTTAGAAAAAAATTGACATATTCATAATGTTTATATATATTATTAAATTTATTGGGGTGACAATGGTTAGTAAAGTTACATAGGTTTCAAGTGTACAATTCTATAATACATCATCTATATATCACATTGTGTGTTCACCACCCAGAGTCAGTTCTCCTTCCATCACCAGATATTTGACCCCCTTTTCCCTATTCTACCACCCCCTCCCCCCTTACCCTCTGGTAACCACTAAACTATTAGCCAGAACTAGCCATGTTTGAGAGGCTGAGAAATAGTAATATCCCTTTGATTATTTAGGTGGCTTATTTATTTCAGCCATTTCATTTTGTTGGGAAAAATCAAATGAGCTGAGATTTCCTGCCACAGCACAGCTGCATGGGTCTTTGCTTACTATTAGAGACATTTGTGAGAGCACATAAGGTGACTTTGAATAAGTTTTCATGTAACTTGAGTTCTACAGAACAATTTGCCCAATAAATTAATTGATCCTTATATTGAAATAATATCAAAGTAGTACTTGTTTATAGTATCATCCTATCACTGTGATCAAAATGTGATGTCAGCAAAACGCAGTGGTTCAAGGCCAAAGGACCAGCTAGACGGCCAGCTCCCACTCTCCTTAGGGATATAATCCCTGAGAGCTACCTGGGTTGAGAATTTGGCCAAATGATGACAAAAATGTGGAGGGCCATTTCTAATAGCATTAAAAGGGTTTGTCTTTGAAGAAGCTTTATTTTTTGGAATTAAAAACAATTCACACCTGGGGTGGTCTTGGGCAGAGGCAGAAGAGGGTTAAAGGTTGACGATTTGGGGAGCCCAGGGTCATTAAAGATGTTTGAAGAGATCTGTGAGGTGGTCCATCTGCCATGTGTGACAAAAGTTTAGGTCATTTTTACTTTCATGTTCAAGAAATTAAAATTTTTCTACCATAGGTAGAAAAATGAATTTCTACCACTGTCTTTTTCTGTTTTGGACTAGGAGATTAGAATGTTTGAAATGAAAATTTCTCCCTATCCTCAGCTTTTCACACTCTAAGAATTTGTTTTTAACATTAAGAATTAATGTGTGTTTTTTGGGGGGGAGAGGGGGTTATCACTTTGTGAGAGATATAAATGTCTAATCATTATTTTGTTTTGTACACCTGAAACTAATATAAAAAATAAAATTAAAGAAGAATAAATGTGATTTAGCTTATAGATTGTTTTGAAAATCATAGCTGCATTTAATTTATTTTCTCTCCCTTAATAAAAGTGTTCCCCTTACATTTTGCCTGCAATCTAAATGATCATTAGAGTTTTATACTAATGCCTGAAACAGAAAACAGAATAAAGCAGCAACCATCTTTTCAGAGAAACAAAAGGCCTTAGTGAAAGGGACAGGATAGGATGGGAGCTTAAATACCAGTTAAAGGGACAGGATAGGATGGGAGCTTAAATACCAGTTAAAACATATTTCCCCTTCAGTTTTAGGAAATGATGATTTATTATTATAGCTGTAGAAAGTAAATCTTCAGTCACTCATTCTCTTTGCCGAGACTAAGACACTGTAGTATTTGCGTCTTCTTTCTGCTTATATTTCTTCTCATTATCTATCTTGAGTCTACTTTGCAACTTGTTTGACACTGCAGTTTCAGATCACTAGAGTATTGTTTAATGAATTCTTAGAGTGCTGGCATGTGGTTATATTTAACTTATAAAAAAAGGCTAGGGTTCAGTGTTGGAAATGCAAGATTAGGAATCTAGGGAACTTAATGAGGGTTACAATATCTTTGCTAGAGGCATGTAATGGGGCTGTTACACTATATGTAAATAATATAAAATAGGAAATAGGACCATTTGTTTGTCTGGAAAGATGTACAAGTCCTATATTGGCCACAAATGTATTATTGCTTCTATTGGGTTGTCAGAAAAGTCATGATGTATGTTTTCTATGTTTTTTGTTGCAAAAAATGCGTCATGACTTTCCCGACAACCCAATAAGTCTCATGAAACCTCAACAGTTCTGCCTTAACCTAAATTCCTCAGAAAGCAGAGCCTGAATCAAAGGTTTAAGAGCAAGTATTCATGGAAGAGTGACATCCAGAAGTCACTAGTAATGGACAGTGTTGCAAAGCAGGGAAGGAGGAAGACCTCAAACAAGTATGCAATATCAAGTCAGCCATAACTTTGGGCAACTGGTTACTTGACCCCCGAGGTCAGCTTCAGGAGCTGAAAGAAATGCATCTTGGAGCCTTCCATTTGGTGGTGGTGGTGGGACAAAGATGGACGCATTTATTAATCATTTCCTATCCCTGTTGGGTGTTAATTGCCCCTCTCCCTGGTCTCAATAGAGAAGCCTTGGGGTACAAGGCAAGAGGCTTTCTTGAGAAGAGTCCCTTTGGGTTGCATCTGTGTGAGGCTAGTTGGAGTCTGTGCAAAACCAGTTGCTATAGTAAGTGTTAGAAAAAATGAAAGTTGAAGCAGAGAGAATCTGATACAGAGCACAAGGGGTATCAGAAACATTCCCCCCTACCCCTCCCCTGCTCACTGTATTATAGGTACAATAAAATTACATTTACACAGTTACCAGAATCTTGCTGCAATCGAGCTCCAGCTGGCTCACTTGGGAACTCCAGGGCTTCACATAGACTTCCCCAAATGTTGAGGAAGTTCTCAAAGGGTGCCTAATAAAAGCTCTTGTGGTACTCCTGACTGTAAAACTCTTGGCTTCTGCTGTGCTGCCAATTCCTCATCTGACTCCAGAGTGGTGATCCTGATACTTCTTTTTAAAGAGTTCCTTAGTCTCTTGCTAAGTGGAATGAATGTCATGCCTCAGAAGGATTGCTGGACCCATTGAACATTATAGAACTTAGTGAGCTTGCACTTTCCATGAGCAACTCAATGAGCCCAGTCACTGTGTATCCCCGGGGTGCTCAGGTGCCTCTAGGAGGGCTGGGGGGAAATGGTTCACATGCCAGCTGCCATGATATACCCCAAACCTGACTCTGCTTAGGTGCTCAGATGCCGAAGGCCATTCTAGTTGGTCATGTCTGGTTTGTCAGATTACTTTCCCTTATGGTTAATTTTATTTTCATGTGTGTGCATGTTGGGGAGGAGGAGACTTGAAATCTGGCTTCTTTTCCCCTCTTATTCACCATTTCTATTCCACCGCTACCCCACCAAGTCTCCCAGATATGTCTCTAATGTCTGATTCCCAGTCTTAGATATGGCTTGAGATTTTTTTCCCAAGATTCTCCTTGGTCCCTGTGTAAATTAGGAGTGCAAATAGGTACTTGGATAGGGTGTGGGTGTTGCCTAATTCCACACAGCAGAGAGATACAAATCTTGGCCTTGGCCAGCTGGAACCTGATCCCCATTACATGTTATATATCTTGTCTCTAAAGGCCTATGGACTCTATTGATCATTCTACAGATCAAGCTGAAGAAAATCTTAATGAATATATATTTGATTTAGAACTAAACAACCTTTTTTTTCTAAATGCAGATCCAATTCAAAGAAACAGAAACTCGGAACATGTATTTTGACTTAAGCACTTCAGTTAAATGAAGCACCTTAAATGTGTATCAGCCCAGCCTTGGCAATCTCTTTGTAGCCTTAGCGATAGGGGAGAATAATACGACTTCAATATTCTCGCTTTGCTGCTGGAAAATTTGAGGCACAGGCAGCTTTAGATATCGCCCAGCATATGGTTCTCAATCTTGACCTTGCATGAGAATCACTTGGAGGGCTAGTGAAAACACATGGTCTGACATATTCTGGTTCAGTAGGTCTCAGGCAGGGCCTGAGAACTCTTATTTCTAACAATTTTCCTGGTGATGCTGATGCTGCTGATTCAAGGACTGCACTTTGAGAACTGTTGGTCTGGTAGATAAAAGTCATTTCAGATAGAAGTCTGATAACTATTTCGGCTTCTTCCCTTTAGGCCAGAGCTTGTTCATGGCCATTTCCCATGTTAGAGATGGTGTTTCATATAATCGATCATTTTCAACTAGATTTTAATGTTGTACTTTTTATGTTAAGTAGATAATAGGTTAGAAAGCAGGAGGGAGCATCCACTTCCAAGGCAAAAGAGGGCATTTTTTTGAAGAATGCCTCGTGTTCTTTATCAGGGGTTGGCAAACAATGGTCCATGGTCCATATCTGGCCCACTGTTTTTGTAAATAAAGTTTTATTGGAACACAGTAACACATTGATTTTTATATTGTCAACGGCTACTTTCATGCTACTCAACTCAGAGTTGAGTAGTTGCAGCAGGGACTCTTATGACCCTTAAAGGTGAAAATATTTACTATCTGGCCCTTTAAAGAAAACGTTTGCCTGCCCCCTTGTCTATATGTTCCTCTGAGCAACTGCTGGCTGATTTAGGGAAGCTTTTCTCTTGAAATCTGGCAGTAAGCAACATCAGTTTACTTTTAGCAGATATGAAACTGGAGTCCTAACACTTTCTTCCGCCCTTCCTCAACCCTTCTCCCTCAACATGGAAAGTGGCCCAATAAGTGAAATGAAACTTGGCCGGATCAGCGATATTTAGAAAGTGGAAGGTGAAAGTGTTGACATCTGCTTATATTTTGTGGTCCGAGCTTCTCTGGCAGCATGTGATATGGGGAGAGTGTTCTGGTCAGCCAGGCACCTCACGTTTTGTGAAAGATTGTCTCGTGCTATCTGGCCTTGGTTGGATTTACGCCAACTAAGAAATGCAGTTTGATAAAACATCTGCATTCCTTCCTAAACAGTGGCTTCCTAGGTGAAGTCTTCCTTTTTTCAGTTTTGATCATTCCAATAATGTGTCTGTTGTGTATTGAACATCTGTATGTGCACATTAGTAGACACATATGTATATTTTCAGCATATGTGTATGTTAATACATAGGCAGGCATGCCCATCTTACCTCTTTGCCTCTACCTCCTTTCTGACCCCACTTGCTCCTCTGCAGTTGGTTCACATCCCCAGAGAAGCAGATGCCAAGACAGGATTAGGGGTATAACAGATTTATTAGGGGAAATGCCTGAGAAGGATTAAGGTGAGGCAGCAGGAGTGGTCTGGGGAGGCTTCACATTGCAGCGCAGAGCTGACTGCAGGAGAGGAAGAGGGCTGCATAGGAAAACTCAGGCTGCAGCGGAGTTCTAATAAAGTTGTGGCCAGGTTGGCGGGGAGTCCTTGAGCCAAAGTCAGAGGAGTCCTATGTCCCATAGGAATGGGTCCGTCTAGTGCCTCCAGTCACAGGTTGGGGGCAGCCGAGAAAACCGTGTTCCCAGCCCAAACATGGTGGATCTATCCATAAGAGCAGGAGCTGTGGTCAGCGGATCTGTTGTCGGCAGCAGGTCTGAGAGGTTTGTTTCCACAGCCGCAGCACCCTTATATCTCTTCCATATTGCCACTCAAGTTATCATTTTAAAAATAGAAAACCAACCATAGACTTCTGATGGTTCCCCTTTCCTTGCAGGATAAAGTCTGGGTCGTTGAACGCGCTCAGCCATCTGACCTTTCCAGCTTTTTCTCCCCACACACATAACATTGCCTGGATGTGCCTTGCACTCTTCTGTCTTGGGTACTTTGCCCGATGGTTCCCTTTTTCTCATATGCCCTCCCTCTCTCAGTCACCCACTGTAATTCTACTTCTTTTAAAAGTATTTCTCTGCAGAACCATAAATGAAATTAAAAGGAGAAGGTAAGAAAAGTCATAGGCTGGGTACAGAGGAAATGTGGTGGGAATTCAGAAGAGGAAATGAATACCTTCATATCAGAGAAATCTACTGAGAGACAGGCCTTAAGGAATTAGTAGGATTTGGGCATGAGGAGATAAAGGGGGAAAGGGAATTTCAGATTAAAATAATAACAGGGGCATAGACATGAATTTGTTTAGAACAGTCTCAATGACTAGGGTTTTTCCAACTGCACATAAGAAGACAGAGAATGTTTGGAGTGCATGGTATGTAGTAGGGGTATTATTTTGTGAAGCTTATTATTTATGTATGTATTTCCATATAGCTTATGTGTGTGTGCGCGCGTGTGTATGTGTGTGTGTGTGTGTGTGTGTGTGTGTTCACATTTGCTACATAAATGTATTTCTTACTGTAGGAAAGCTTTTGTTTTATTTGAATTTATTCAACAATATATATTTATGGAACATTTCTTATATGTTGGCCACTGGGCAAAGTCCTGGTATATAGTGATGAAAACGATGACATAGTCTCTGCCTTTGTGGAGATTATAATTCAGCGTAATGGTTCTCAAGCTTTAGTGTCATCAGAAACCCCTGGCAGACTTAATAAAACACAGATTGCATCAGAGTTTCTCATTGAGCAGGGCTGGGGTAAGGCCTTGGAATTGCATTTCTAACAAGTTCTCAATTGATGCTGAAGATACTGGTAGGCGACCACATCAGACACCGGTCTAGTGGGTTACTTAAATACAAATAAATATATGATGGCAAATTATGATAAATGGTAGGAAGGAGAAGAGCAGAGAACTATGAGAGAGAATAACTGGGAAATCTATTTTATATTTAATGGTCAGTGGAGGTATGTCTGAGTGAGTGACATTTAGGCAACAGGAATTGCATACTCAATGACCCAGAGGAGCTGAAAGCATGGAAGAAAGAAGGGCTTGAGACAACAGTGGAAAATAGGTCAGAGCTAGATCACTCAGGGTCTTTAGTCCAGTAATGTTAAAATTGGGATACGCATATTCCTAGGGTGCATGAAGACTTTCTAAGGCTATGTAGGCACACAGTTTTAAGAGAATCACCTTCCTTATGTACTCTCCTAAAATAGGTCTACTTAAGGGCCAGTCCTTGGGTAGTGCTCATTTACCTTTCCTATCTCTTTATGGATAAAGGCATATTTGGCTCCTAGCAAATCCTGCTAGGGTGTCTCGTCCTAGGGTATAAAATAACTTGGGAGATGAAACAAGGAATAACTAAAAATCTTGACCTTGGTGTTCAACAAGTGAACTACTCTTATTATGAAATAAAAACAAAATCTGTTCTCAAGACAGTTGGTCTCTAGTTCTTGGCTTTCAAAAAATTGAAGGAAGCCCTCACTAAGAGCAAGTAGGACATTAAAAGTACTTTTTGATGATGGATCACTTTGTCATTTTGGTATATAACTAGGAAAGAGATCCTAGAATTTAGTATCATCACTATAGTAAAACTTTAATTTTCTCTATTCATTTAGGTGGGTAACACAAGCACTTTCTCAGTGCTTTCCGCTATAAAAAATGAAAAATTACAAAGAAGATTGACTCTGAAAACTGCCACAGTTTAGCATTAAGTAAATAGCAAATCATAAATACATGAATTAATTGGGATAAAAAACAATATTATTGAATTCATTGAGATTAATTTTAAATACAATACATTTTATATATTTAATAATTATAAGTTTTATAATATATATGTTATGTTAACCAGCTGTATACTTGTAATAAAAGTAACATCAATACCGATCAAAATAATATTTTTTGAAATGTATCAGTTATTTAACTAGGTTCTTTGTAAGAAATTGAGAACACCAGTTTGTGAAGATAAACGCCATTTGTGAAAAAAAAAAAACGCAGAGCAGAGGTAGCCTTGGAGCTGAGGAACAGCTTTGATTTTGGGGCAGAATTTGAGAGTCCACAGCTTTCTGGTCAACCTTGCGGTGCTTTCTAAGCTTGTATTTGTCTCTCTGTGTCAAAGCTCTCACCTTTCTGGAGTCTGGGTTTATGCAAGTTGAATGAGATGTTTTGGGATTTCACACCACTGATGTCAGGTTTTGGTGGAGGTGGCGATGGCAGATTTCTATTGTGTTCCACTCAGAGGAATTTGAGGATCAGTGGTACAGTCACAGTAGTAAGCCACTGTTCAGCTGCTTGAGAAAAACCACCCTTTTGCCTCTGTGGCACTCAGTGAGGATGATCAGAATATTTCGGGAGTGATGCTAGGTCACAGTTTTCTCACATGCTGGCTGAAAGATTTCTGGTCGTGGCTCAACAGCTTTTGAGGTACATCTTCAGTAGGATAGTCTTTAGTTGTTTTGCAAAGTTAAACCACTTGGGTACTACTATTCTTGTCACCACCAACTGGTTTTGTGACAGTAGCTAGCACCTTCTCCTTGTTTTCTTTTCAATCCTGGATTTAGCTGCTGAGAACTTCCTCTTGTTACGTGGCCTTTCCGGAATACATAACAGGTTGGAAATACCTGCTAATTGATCTGAGTAGGATAGGGTTTCGGCTGCATGGGGCTTCCCCTCGTTAGTCCTGCTGGCTTTGAGATTACTCTTCATAACCTCGCCACTGGCGTCAACCTTCTTGGCTTCAGGTCTCTTCTTAGTATCTGGCTTCTCAGCGTTTTCACCCAACATCCTGCAGGACAGGAAAGAGCCAGGATAATATATATTTTTTAACACTTAGAACACTGTGGCCACAGGAAAAAAACCGAAAAAACCTATCTATCTATCTATCTATCTATCTATCTGAGATTTTATATATATTACAGAGAATATAATAAAATGATCAATGAAAAGATTTGAAGCAGAAAAATGTATAAGGATAACTCTCGGTGGTAGTATAATGGAAATATGAGTTTAAGGAGAAAGTGAATAATTGTATTCAGGGTGCCCTCAGATACAGAGACTCCGTGGCTGTCTAAAGACTAGACTAGAGGCTTGAGGCTGTGAGGGGGACGTTTACGGGGAGACAAGAGAATTAGCTTCAGGAAGAATGGAGAAAGGAGAAAGCCAGGTATAACTGCTTTCTTCTACTGATTCCTCTTCTCCATTTCTCTTACTTCTTTTCTCTTCCCTTCCTACAATATTGCCTTCATTCTCTTCCTGGCTCCTCTTCCACAGAATAGGTCAAGTGAGTTTAGGATGGGAATAAACATCAGGGAGGGTGAGATGGAGAAAAAAAATTGATATGGTAAAGTTTGTGGAGGGTCTTTTTTAGGTGGGGTATGAAAAAACAATTGCAAAGGAGAAGCTATATCATGTTTATTTTTCCTTCCACTTTAAGCCCTAAATTGGGTTCCTGGCTAGAAAAGCTTAGGAGGACTGCAGTTCTATCCCTTGGGTGGGGTGAGCGGAAGAGCCATCCTGGCCTCTCCCTCCTTCTAGAGATGGGAAGGTTTTCTCTTTAGAGAAGGGAGCTGGAGCAGCAGAAAGCAAACTGGACTGAGAATCAAGGGCGTTGGCTTCAGTCCATGCTCTGCCACTTTTTCTGTGACCTTGGGAAAAACATCTAGATTCTTGATGACCAGTTTGTAAAGGAAAAAAAAATCAAATAAAGTGATCTGTACATTTCTCCCTACTCTAAAATTAATGTTTATAAATAATGAGAATTGTAAAGAGTTTATGAAAGTCCAGTAACTTTTGCTTTTTCTCATCATCCTTAAAGAGAAAAATTACAGAGAACTTTCCAGTTCATTGTTTAGGAAAAAAAAGGGGGTGGGGATGTCTTTTCTCTTTGAGAAACATCAAGGTCTGCTCTGCCCTCTAATAGTTGCCTGGGTAGAAGTTTCCATGTTAGCACAAAGTGGCTCGACTGGGCTTTAACTAATCCCTTCTCTGTATACCCCTAATTTAACAAGAGGAACTGGAAGAGTCAGACAGTGTGTGGGAAGACTGAAGAAAAGAAGGAAGGTATAGAAACCACTAGAGATGGAGATAAGTTAAACATTCTGGCCAATTGTCACGGTGTATTGCTCATGCTGAATGGTTAGGCAGTTGGGAAGGTAGTTAAGAGAATGACTCTAAATGCTTTATCTAATTGCAAGCAGCTGTCGATTAGTGGAGCTTGACCAACTGTTTTTAATTCCACTCAGTGGTGATGAAGAGAATGAGACTTTTAAGGGAAACTGGCAGGGGATGTGTGTGTGTGCATGAAGTTGCTTACACTGTTTTTAGAGGTCAGAGAGTGCAGTTACTACCAAGAGACGCTCTTTGAAACCACTGCAGACTTGCATGATAATGATTTTCCTAAATTTTACCAGCATTTGTTGAGCTTTTGGCGGGAGGCAGACTCCTCTGTTATCCAAATTCTGGAATGGTTTTTCATGGGCAGTGATTCATTCCCACTGGTGAGTGACTGAACGGCTGTGCCAACACAGGAGCAATTGTTGTTCAATGTAGGCAGTAAATCTAGAATGAGCAACAACAATGCCATTTGGGAGTCTTCTCCTTAGGAATGTTTCATTTCACTTTTTTGAATTAGAAAATGGGAAAAATTAAAAAGTGGAACATTTTAGCTAGTTTCCTGTAGTTGTAAAACCTTCTCCAAATTATCTAAATTTGAGAGTTTTCTGGAAGATAAAAGTTTGAGTAGCCCAGTGTAATCAGCCTGATACCTCTTTTGATGCGATTGCTCTTCTATATTTTCTTTTTTCTAACATGATTAGTAACCTTGCCTAATATTCATTTTAGTTGCTTCCGTTTTTTGCCATATATTTAAAAAACAGTTATTTCAATGTTTCTGCATTGCAAACCAAACAGACCATTAACTTGACTGAAAACAAGTCTTCCATTAGACCGAGAAGCCTTTAAGTCTTAACATTAGCTGTCTCACTGGTCTGAAAATATGAAAATGGAAACAAGGGCAGAAACTGTCAGGGAGAAAGAAAGGAGCTTCACTCCTTCAATGCCAAATACCATCCGTTTCATATCCTGAATTTCAGTGCTCTGAAAGAGAAAGTAGATTCCTAACTATGTACATGTACAAAGATTTACCAACAAGGATATTCTTCACAGCATTGTTTACAATAGCTCCAAATTAGAAATATCCTAAATATTTAGTTGGTATTAGCTAAATAATTTATGGAGATCATAGACAGCAATACAAATGTTGTGGAAAAACATATAAATAGCATGGGGAAATGGGTTATAATATACTAGGTGAAAAATCAGAATAAAACTCATGTATATTTAAAATTGTGGTCTGTGTGTGTGTGTGTGTGTGTGTGTGTGTGTGTGTGTGTGTACATGTGTGTACGTACGTGCGTGTGTGAGAAAAACCCAAGTCAAAAAAGAATTAGAAAAGCAATGGGTTACAGGTGATTTTAATTTAATTAATTTTTTTCTTGCATTTTCTAAATTTCCTCTAAAGAACATGTGTTACTTTTACAATTGGGAATAAAAATTTATTTTAAAATAAATTTCTCCAAATGTCAATTCTTATAAAGAATTTTATTCCTTGTCAGGAAGAAGCTAAGGAGGAGATTCACATCCAGCACTGGAGGAAAAAAATATCAAGTGGGACAGCACTCAATAAACACCTAATTTTGTTTCTGATCTCGCGCCTGTTTGAAGCACTCACACTTGTTTTGACTCAGCTAGATAAGTCAGCTCCTCTAAAACACTCACAATTTCCACCAGCTGTTTTGGATGTTTGAGGTTATGTTTTTGTTTTTAGTGAAATTCACTGCCTAGCCCTTGAGCTAGCTCATAAACAATTGTAAAGGAAGTTTTTGAGCCCAACTCAGAGGAAAGCTGCTAATCTCATGACATCCACACGGATCTAAAGAGGCAGCTCCATCTGTGCTGTTTCTGTTTTTCTTCCATGGCAGGTATCTCGATGCCAGAATTATGGCCATATCTTGGATCCGACTGTTGGATGGAGAGTCTGTGACCGCCAGTGATTCTGAGACACTCGTCCTGAGGCTACAAGCACGTTTAACTACTAAGATGTGAGTGACAAACCCTGTACTTGGTATGCTTCCATACGTTTCCTGGGTCCTGTTTTCCATGTAGTAATTCTTTTCCACGAGTTCAGGGTTTGTGAGCCCTCTGGCAGGAAACTATTTATCATGGAAAGCCACCAAAGGAAGGCTGCTGTTGTCTTTGCATAAGACCTCTGAGAATTTTCTTTGAGTTAGAAGCCAGGGGTTCTCATTGCGTGATGTGGCCGAGTTTCTGGAAACTGATTTGGAGAAGAGGAAGTTGACTTATGTAGGAGTCACAGCTCGGTTGTCAGTGTCTGGCACCCCCTTCTCCACAATGGCTCTGTCAAAGAAAAGGAAAATGATGAAGCGTCCAATGGGAGTTGGAAGTGTATCATGGAGAGAAGTTTTACGTGACTTTGGAGGCTTACCTTTGCGGGTTATTAAGGTTTTAGTTTAGTATTGCTTCCAATGTGCTTTGCTGTCCTTGCGCCTCCCCGCCCCCTTTTTCTTTCATTCTGCTTGGATGCAGACTAATCAGACCCAAACTGGTTATTTTTCTTTTTAAGACTGTTTGCAAACAGTAACTTAGTTGAGCACCTACTGTGAGCCAGCTACCGTTCATGACAACCAAAAAAGTTGTTATAAAGAGCATACTTCTTAGATTCAGGGACCTCACAGAGGAGAGAAAGAAAGCAAGTAAGCAGTGATGAGGGTAGTGCTATGCTAAAAATGTGATTTGTTAGGAAAATTTCTATTTAGTAGAATTCCAGAGGGGCTGGGAAAGCTGTAGGCCTGGCAGTTCTGTCTATCTTGAGAGAAACCACAAGAGTAGCTGGTTAATTAAACATCCTAAACTAGAGCAATGCATGAGTTTGCTAGTGGAATTCCATCAGTCAAGACTCTTTCAGTTGCAAGCGTCAGAAACTCAGATCAAGTTCAGGGATATTTTAACTTCAGGCCCTGCTGGATTTATATGATGTTGTCAGGAGTATGTCTCACTCATCTCTTGGCTGAGTTTTCTGTTGACGATGGCTGCCAGAAACCCCAGACTTATCTTCTATCAGCTTGGCAACCTCAAAGGAAAAAGAGGGTCCCTGTCCCAACAGTTTCGTTGCTCATCCAGAACTGACTCTCATTGGACCAACTTGTGTCATGCCAGCTCTTAACCAATCATTGTGAGCTGGGTATGGCACACATTTTTTTTTTGACAGATCTGCATTTGGGGTCCTCCCCTGTGCTTAGGGGATTACTAAGGCTGTCTTACTTGAATTATAAGGACCAAGAGCTAGGGAATGGTAGGTCTCCAAAGGAAAATGAGCTATTTATAGAAGGATGAATGAATGCTTGGTAGGCACTTTTACCACAAGGTCTCCGATGTCCTTTTCTTGAACTGTCCTAGGTTATCAATGGTTCTGGAAACCCTCAAACTCAATACAGAAGGGATTGGAGTTTTGATTTTCTGATTTGTTGTTTCCCAGAGGTTCTTTAATTTCTATGCAAGTTCCCTTGCTCAGCAGTGAGATCTTTCTCCCAGGGTTTTAGGAAGAGGTGCCCCTTCTCCCTCAGCACAGTGAGAGCCTACTTCTCTTATGGTTGTATGACTAAGAGAGTGACTCAAGTGTTTAGTGCAGTGGTTCTCAATGCTGTGGTCCGCAGGTCGGCAGCAGCAATATCACCTGGAAACTTGCTAGAAATGCATACTCTATGGGTCCATCCCAAACCTACTGAATTAGAAACTCTGGGGTCAGGTGCCCACATACCTATGCTTTAATAAGCCCTCTGGGTGACTGATACAAGCTTAAGTTTTAAAACCACTGATTGAGGAAATAGCCCAGTACCATCTTCTCTAGGAAGACTCTGAGTCCTACTAGACCTTTCTGCTTTATATTTTGCCTCCCTCAGCTCCTGACACCAAAGGAAAGATTCTTTATTGATGTCTCTTGCTGGAAGTGAAGAGATTATTTTGTGCTTAGAGTAAGAGCTTTGCGGTGAGCTGCAGCTGAGAACCCTTTGGTAGATTCCTGTTGGCTGCACACTGGGTAATAAATGTTCCTGAAGATGCTGCAGCTGCTAGGCTCATCTCAGACAAAGGAACTTTGGAAATCTTTCCAATTCTTTGAGAGGACATTGTTTGACAAAGACCTGGCTGAGTTTCACTGCTAATCAGAAAGTCTACATGTTCATGTAATCATTTACTCATTCAACATGTAATAATACTGGGCTGGGTGCTGGACGTATGATTGCCCACACAGCAGACTTGCTTCCTGCCCTCATGGAGCTCAAGGTCTAATGAAGGACAAAGATGTAAACAAACATTAACAGTAGAGTGTGATTTGATGGGAAAAATACAGGGAGTTCACTGTATGGCCACCTAACGACCAGACTGGTCATGCAAGGCTTGTCGGGGGAAGTTTTGTCTAAACTGGGACCTGAGGGATGAATAGTCATTGTTGGACAAAGAAAAGGAGAAGAGAATGCCAGGCAGCATCTACTGTAGTTGAGGGAGAACTTGGTAGTTTCAAGGAACTAGAAAAAAACTCATCACGGGTAGACTGTAGAGTTTAAAGGGAGGCAAAGATGAGGGGAAAGAAGGTGGGGTGGGTTAAATTATGCACATCATATTAACAAATTTGGACCTTATCCTAAAAGCAGAAGAGTTTTAGGCCAAATAAGTGAGATGATTTGATTTGTTTCAGAATGAGTGCTTGAGAATAGACTGGGATGAAGTAGGGGAGAGTCAAGATCATAGCCAGGAAAATAAGTCAGAATGCTGTTGAAATGAAAGGCGGTGGTTCATTGGTCTAGGACAGGGCTCGGCAAACTGCGGCTCGTGAATCACATGTGGCTCTTTGGGTACGTTCCATCTTAAAAGTTTGCCGACCCCTGGTCCAGGATAATGGAAATGGGGTTGGAGAGCAGTGGATTAATTTGGGATGCTGGTGGGTAGTTGAAGGGAAAGAGCATTCAAATAAGGACTCCTAGGTGGTGGCCAACTTGGGTAACAAGTGAATGGAGGTGCCATTTATTGATAGGAAACAGCAGAGCAGGCATGAGTCTCTAGCAGAAAGTCATGCGTTCAATTTTAGATGAGTTGAGTTTGTAAAATGCCCAAGAGGAGATACCCAGTGTGCCATGGCTGTCCAGGTCTGAGCTCAGACAAGAAATCTGGGTGAGAGTAAATATTTGATAGTCATCAACACATGAATGACACGAAAGCCAAGGGGGCACATGAGCTCCCCTAGAAAGAGTGAGTGGGAATAGAAGAGGGCTTAGAGCCTGAGGAGCTGTAGTATTAAGAAACAGGCTGAGGAAGAGAAACCTAAAAAAATGACTAAAGGACAGCCAGGGAAGGTCAGAGAACAATCAGCACATAGAATGTGCTAGATGTCATGGAGGCCAAGAAAAACAGGTTTCAGTGCTTTCTAGAAGCACATAGTTTTAATGTTTCAGTTCTCTGCCTGACTAAGATCAGGCTAGGTCATCTCTGGGGAAGTCACACAGTGCTACACTTCATTTGCCAGAATCTTCTGTCACTATTCCAAACAGGCTCATTCACAGAGACACTTTTCAGGAAACATTGCTTTCCTGTAATTATTTTCTTAGATAAAATAGCACTTGCTGAGTCATAATTTACTTAAGGAGACCCCATCCCATACTTGCTTTCAACTTGCTGTCTCTTTCTAAGTGAAATCAATTAGATTCCTTAAATATTTTTCTCTCCTTATCTTATCTCATGCCACTTTCAGGTCACTGTATTTTGCTGTGCCTCTGACCCCCAGCGTGCTTTCAGACAGATGGTCACAGACAGATGTGCACTTTGCAATTTAAGTTACCCAAATGTTGTGGTGGCAGCAACACCTCTTCTGGTACCCAACTGCAGTAGTACTCTGTGACCACCTTGACTTTTTAGCCTCTATCAACTTCCCTGACTAAATGACTCTTTTTCTTTTTCTTTCTCTCTCTACAGCTGGACACTCTTGGGAGTTGTTTTGGCTAGAATCATATATGAACAGCTGATACCTCCAGCTGTACATTCTTTGGTTCTTTTTGGCTCTGCAAAAGCTCTTGGTGTTCTTACAATTTATTCAAGTAGAGAGCAGTAGGGATGGTGGGCCACCCAGGTATTCTTTAAAAAACATTAAAAATGGTTCTAAATTTCTGTGGCTAATCTTGTCAGTTGAAGTGAGTAGGAGGAATACCTCAAAATATATTGAGAGCCCAAATGAATATAGGGCTCCATTAAATATGATGGAATAAGAACACAAGGATAAGCCCTTGAGATTTCTGTAGAACTGAATTTCTTGAACTGGGGGTGGGGAGTTGGGGGTGGGGAGGGGTGGATAAGGTTGCCACTGGTCTCATAAAATGATCCTTTGCCTTCTGTTGTATTCTTACTGAAACAATTCATAGCTCTCCTTTATTCACTCATCAAACATTGAGTACTCCCTTTCCTCAAAACAACTCTTTTCTCTATGAGGAAGTAAAGCTGTTTGGAATCCACTCCTTTCATGAAATATTAAGATCAGCCTCTATTGGTTTATTTGTTTACATTTGAGGGATTTGCCAGAGGTAAAAGCTGTTGATGGGTGTTGACTCCTGTGAAGAAACGTTGAATATTTGAAATAACTCCCATTTTTCTATATTGTTCTGGTTCCTATTGCTACATAACAAGCACCACTTCAAACAGTGGTGTTAACGCTGTAACTATTTTAGTGTGCTTCTGGGGCAGGAATTTGGAAAGGGCACAGTGGGGATGACTTGTTTGAGCCATCCCTCCCCCTCAGCTGAGAAGACTGAAAGTCTGGGGTTGATTCAACAGCTGGGGACTAGCATCATCTGGGAACTTATTCACTCACATTTGGCACCTGGGTTAGGAGGATGTGAAGATTAGGACGGCCACCTGGAGCATCTTCATGTGACCTCCCTGTGGGGCTTGGCTTCCTCACAATATGGCAGCCTCAGGAGAGTCAGGCTTCTCACCTGCTGGCTTAGGGCTCCAAGGATGACTGTTGCAGTGAACTAGATGGCACTGCATTGTCTTCTATGACCCAGCCCCAAAAAGTTATGTCGCAGCACTTCCAACATATTGGATACAAATGAGCCATTAACGGCCCAGATTCAAAAACAGGGGAAATAGACCCCACCTACCCCTAGGAAGAATACCAACAAATTTGAAGATATGCTTCAAAATTGCCACATATAGAAATTGAATCAGCGGTAGCTACAGTCTTTGGAAACGTGAGCCAGGGACCGGATGTGTCAGGAGCTTTGCCAGGTTATCCAGTGTGGTCCCTCAGGGTAAAAATAATCTGAAGAAGAAATATTAATAATCACTCATTTATATTTATCAAAATTCAGCCAGGGCTCGATGTTTTTTAGGTTTGAGCCTTTTTTTATTTATCAAGAGAAATCTGGTCAGGACATACCTTTTTGTTTTTCTCTCCTTTGATAGTCTTGAGTTGATGTTTCTTTTAAGACTTAAAAAAGGTGCTTCTGAGAGTTTCAACATTCGGCAGCTGGCAATAAGTGGGAAATGACATTACATAAACCCTGGTTTGGGTTAAGAGGCAGGTGGTATTTTTGGAGAAATTGGTGTCAACATGAGGCTGCAGCCACACTGACCACCTCCAGCCCATCTGCAGAGACATTTCTGTCTCTGGCAAGTAAAGCCCCCTCCTTCTGCCTGCTTTGACTGCCTCCCCGAGTTCCCCTTTTTTTATTGACCTCGAGTTTCAGCTTGATGAGTTGTCAAGAGGACTGGGTCACTGGGTTCTACCTGCCAGAACTTCAGAGGCTGTGGCTGTGGAGAGAGCAGTTTTCTGCTCTTATGTTATCTGCATTCACATTCATTAAACATATACTCATCGAGAGCCCTTTATATCCCAACAGCTGTGCTAGGGAATATAATTATAAAAAAATGAGCAAAACCATAGTTCCTGCCTTCATGGAGCTGACATGTAAGGACGACGGAAGTTGCAACTTTTCCAGCTACAAAGGAGAGGTGTGAAAGATTTTGAAAGCTTACACTCAGGGGGTTTGACATTAGGAAGTCAGAGAAGGTTCCCTGAGTAAGAAGAACACTTGAGCTAAGGGCTGAGGCATAAGTAGATGTGAATCAGGAAAAGAAGGGAGAGTGATCCAAGCAGAGAAAACAGCCTATGGAAGGAGGGGACAGGATGAGTCGAAAGGACTCAGGATAAGAAAAGGATGAGAAAAGGCCAGTATGAGGAGAGGTGGGGTAGAAGGTGTGGCTGGCTAGGAGCCAGACTGTGTGAAGCCTGGAGACCATGATCATGATATATCGGTCAGAGTTCTCTAGAGAAATGGAACATGGAACCAATAGGATACTACATATATATGTATGTATATGTATATGTATATGTATATGTATATGTATATGTATATGTATATGTATGTTCTATTTTTATATAAACAGAACCAATAGGATATATAATATATATCCTATATATGTATCTTACATATTATATATACCATCCTTTATATAATTCTATATATAATGTATAATCCTACATATAATATAATCACATATAAATTAAGAGAGCTGGCAAGTCTGAAGTCTATAGGGCAGAAAGACAGGCAGGTTAGAAACTGAGGCAAAAGTTGATGCTGCAGTCTTGAGGCAGAATTTCTTCTTTTCTGGGAAACTGGTTTTTGCTCTTCAGGCCTTCAACTCTTTGGATGAGGCCTACTACATGATAGAGGTAATCTTCTGTATTTAAAGTTGACTGACTGTAGATGTTTAGCACATCTGAAAATGTCTTCACAGCGAAACCTAGATTAGTGGGTAGTTACTGGGTACTATAGCCTAGCCAAACTGACACGTAGACTAGCCATCACACATGGTGAGGAGCTTGGTCTTGATCCTAAGAGTCACAGAAAACCCTTGAAGAATTCTAGGAAGAGATGGCACAGTTAAATTTGCATTTCCCAAATGTGCTCTGTGCTCTCAGAAGGAGGTTTGTGTATATGAGCATTCCAGGGTTCTTGGGATGGTTATATGCCACATTAGATCATTCATGGACTCTTCTAGGAAACTATCTCTGTCTTACATGGTGCCCTGGCATTGAATTGGTCAGATGCTCCTTACGGGTGTGCTCCTACCATTTGAAAATACCTCTCAGGCAAGACTTATGATGCTGTTTTATGTTGGCTTCTCTGTCCCCAATGAGACTAAATGTTCTTTGGAGGCAGGAAGCATACCTTCTTCACCAGAGCATCCCTCAGTGCCTAGGACAGTGCCTGGCATGTACCCAGTAAGCATCTGTGGGTGGGTTTAGTGTTTTCCCCAAAGTGCCTTATGAAGCATCAAGGAATAATGGTCCTATCAGTAATTCTGGGTAGCAGTAAACTAATGTTAAAATGAGCATTGTTATAATCTTATAGCTTCGTTTCCTTGGCATGATATGTAGTTGCTCTTTTACTTACTTCTCATAGATTGCCTATTTTAGAATATGATAATTTCTTAAATGAACTTTTTATGTTGGAATAATTTTAGATTTACAGAAAAGTTGCACAGATAACATGGAGAGTTGCCATTTGCCCATCACCCAGTTCTCCTAATGTTAACATCTTACGTTACCATGGTGTATTTGTCAAAATGAAGAAACTGACATTGGTACATTACTACTAACTGGAGTCCAGACTTCATTTGCCTTCCACCAGTTTTTTTTTTTAACTTCCATTCATGTCCATTTCCTGTTCTAGGATCCAGTCCAGGGGACCATATTGTATTTAGTTGTCACATCTCCCAATCTCTGCTGGCCTGTGACAGACAGTTTCTCAGCCCTTCCTTGTTTTTCATGACTTTGACAGTCTTGAGGAGTACTGGCTAGATATCCCCAGAATATCCCCCGGTCTAGATTTGCCTGATGTTCCCTCATGCTTAGACTGGGGTTATGGGTTTTTGGAAAGAATACCACTGAGGTAGAGAGTCCTTCTGATCAGATCATATGACGGGTCATGACATTCACATGATATCACTGAGGATGTTAACCTTCATCACTTGGTTAAGATAGCATTTGCCAGGCAGGTTTCTCCACTGTAAAGTCATTATTTTTCCACTTCCTTACTGTGTTCTTTGGAAGTGAGTCACTAAGTTTAGCCCATCCCCAAGCAGGGAGGAGGGAGAGGATGTGTTCTGCCTCCTAGGATAGCGAGTATCTGCACACAACATTTAGAAGGCTTCTGTAAAGAAGATTTGTCTCTTTTTACCTATTTCATCATTTACCTATATCAGTATGGACACATGTATATTTATTTTATACTTTGGGCTATAATCCTATAGAATGTTATTTATTTTGTTGCTTAAATTGTTCCAGCTTCAGTCATTGGGAGATCTTTCAGGTTGGTTCTTGTGTCCCTTTGACATGCCCCCATCTTTTTTTTTTTTTTTTTTTTTTTTTAGTATTTCTCTTTCCTGGTACTAGGAGATGCTCTCCAGGTATGTCTTGTATTTTCCCTGCCCCAATCCTAGAAACAGCCATTTCTCCAAAGAGCCCTGGTTCTTTTAAATGGAAAATGGTATTTAGAACTAAGATCTTGGTGCTGGGTGTGCTTATTTCTCCTGGGGTCTCAATGCTTCTGAGCCCTATCAGCAGACAGAGCTGGGACAATGCGTGTGTATAGCAGCCATATGAACACTTATCTGTAGTTATTTTTGTATCTATATATTAAGCTAAACATGAGTTTGTACTGGCGCCTCTGACTATAATCCAGCATTACGGGGTTCTTTCTATCCTTCCTTTCCTGCTTATCTGTTACTGCTTCTCCAACAGTAGGAAACCTGGCTGCCACTGTCCACCATTCATTTAATTATTCAACCATGATATAAATGTAAAGCTGTTTCAGAATTATTATCCTGTATCCCATGAGACACAAATTTAGAAACTAGAGTACAGTATTTATGTATGGTTCCTTTGCTTTTCGTATAATTGTTTTTATAAGTAAGTCGTATAGCATAGTAGTTGAGAACAGTCTCTAAAGCCAAATTGCTGGGGTTCAAATCCTGGCTCCATCACTTATTAGCTGGATAAACTTGGACGAATTACTATCCTCCCAATTTCCTCATCTAGAATGGGGATAGTAATGATATTTACTTCATGGGGTTGTTTGAGGGCTAAAGGAGTTAATGTATGTAAAGTGCTTATAATATTGTGTGACATATAGTAAGCACTATTTAAGTATTAGCTATTATTGTTAGGGCAGAAATAAAGTCTATTTTAATTGCTACCAGTATAATGCCTGGTATATTGGGGCACCATACACTTTTGAATGATAACATCAATTCTATTTACTTAATTATCTTCATATAGCACTCAGCAAAGGGATTGCTATATAACTTACTTTCTATATCTTCTTCGACTCAGCCATTCCTGTCTTTCTGATGGAGTTAATTTATCATTCATTCCTCCAACAGCTTTTTATGATTCAGAAAACAACATTTAAGCAAGATTTTTAATGCATTAATCCCCAAGACTTCGGCCTTCTTGATATCATGGATCATAACCTTATTTTAACTTTGTGTCCCCAGCTTCTAGTGAACTGCTAGAACAATGAATGAAGGATTGAATCATAATGATTGATAGTGATTGAAGAGTCTGGTGGTCATAACCATATGTTAGTGGCTGGTTTCTTATTCTGTAATTAAGCCTGGTTTCTCTGTGGTTATCGCTGCCTGGAAAATGAGAGATTTTTGTAAACCTTGAAATAGAGGTTAGGGGCTTCACTCAAAACATTTATGATAATGTTCTACCTATTGTTGTTATTAATATTGTACATCAAAGTGTCCATGGTTTCTACCCACTGGTAGTCAGCACTTCTGGGCAGGATCATGTGTTACCGGCACTTTAATTAGGCTTCACTGAACCCAGCTGCAACTGCGTCAGCAGTCTCTTAAACTATTTTTCACATGGGGTTTGATAAAATACAATATGTATTTCCCCCATCATTTTCCCTTTATACTACAAAAAGAACCAAAAAATCAAAACAGAAAACCCACATGAACCAAAACCACATACACACAAAGGTGCTTTTTAAGGTAAGTTAATCTAATATAAGGTTACTAATTGTTTTCATGGCTAGTAATTTTTGAATCATTAAAATAAAGCACAGAACCAATAGCTGAAGACTAATCCTTTAAATCAGCTTAGCTGTTTTATAAAATACCCTGACCCTTCAAAACACAGCAAACAACATTTTGTCAAAAATATCAGAAAGCAGTAATTCTCTGCAAATTCCTAGGGATCAAATGCCTTTTTTCCCTTTATTTTAATTATATTAAGGCATTGTAGATTTCAGGATGAGTGTTTGGAACTGCAGCCCAAATAAGGGGAGATGTTCAAATCCACATGGCCTGAAATGAGTGGAAGCCATTCAGCTACCTGGCGAACCTGCAAAGGGCAGACAGTCGCTATGGCTAACTCAAGTCAGTAGCAGAAAATTGAGTCAGAGCAGCTGATCACATCACACAGCAATGACCAAGGGGTTACGTTAATCTTTTTGCTGGGGTTTCACTCCTTGCTCACCATCAGGGACTCAGGCCTCAGTTTCTTCAGCAATGGCTGATTGTAGGACTTCACTGCCATCCCACTCAGGCCTGGGTGACTCTTGCTTTGTGAAGGTGGATGATTTCTATGAGATAGACCACCTCTTAGGTCTCCATTTCTTTTCATGAAGAAAGTAGTCCCAAATGCTTTCCTGGTTTTTTTTTTCCCCCTCACAAGTCTGATCCCTACCTATCTTTGTTAAAGCTGAGGAGGCTGTGCAGGGTAGAAGTACTTTTGGTTACTGTAATTTGAGTAGAACAAAGAAGAGACCAAGAATAGGCAGCCTTCTACACCCAAGTCTCTGACTGCCTGGAAAACAGATGGAGCTGAGCACCCCACTGTGGGACGTTTAGGTGGAAGAGGCCACACGACTTGTGCACAGCTGTGCCACCACAGTGGTTAACCTCCTTTGGGGGAACTGATATGCGGTGGGCTGCATTAGTTACCAGGGGAAATGGTTTGGTCATTTCTGGGAGAATTTGTTGTAAACTAGACCTATGTATATAATACTTTTTATTGAGTTGCTCAACACACTTCATAGAACAAGAAACCTTCCTGCTAAGGAGCAGGTGTCTCCATGTTTCACCGAGAGGAAAATAAATTGCGTTTGCTTTAGGCCTTACAGTCACTCAGACAGTGGTAGGATCTAGACAAAAACATGGCTCTCACAACAGCTTGGAGCTTGTAAATTTCTGGATCTGGTCTGGTAACTGGATTATTCTCTTTGCCCTTTTAACACAACAGGCTGCCAGCATCCCAGCAGCCCATCTAGGCAACTGCCTGGAACCTCCCCTTATCATCTGTCCCAGAGTCCCGACTTTCCCCTGGCTTCAGTGTCCGCTTCTAGCCTCCTGAGATACCTCTCCCCGCTCTGTACTTCATCATGTTTGCTGGCTAGAGGCTCCTGTGGTCAGAGGGAGGAAAAGGTGATCTCGGCCTATTTCCCCCTTAATGAAATAGCGTTCTGTGGAAAGCGTTCTCCCTTCCAAGGCCTATAACTAAATAATAGGGAGATTGTTATTTGAGTATTATCTTGAGAGAATGGTTATATGACAGTATAAATCAGCAGTGATCGATTCATAGAACAGGGTACTGTCAGCTCAGGGGAAGGAAGAACAAACTCATCTGTTTCCTTGGCCAGATGGTGGTTAATCAGCCCTGTCCTGGCCAGACCCAGACTGCTGAGCAATATGGGTCATGACAGGGTAGAGGAAACCCAAACCACAGTGGAGATGTTACCCTCTAGTCCTCGTCTTCCTGGGATCTGCTTCTCATGCCTTCTCCATTCTACTCCAGAGTGGAGAAGAGGCAGGTGGTAAAGTGTGGTGGAGAAAGACAGGTTTCAGAGATAGCAGATCTGAGTCCAAAATCAGTGTAAAATGGGAATTAAAAACTGAACTTGAAGGATTGTTGTAAAGATTAAAAGTAACCTAAACATTGCCTGGCACATGATAGCTGTTTGGTTAATAGTAGCTTCACCATTGATTGAAAAGGCACTGCTAAATCAATGATGACAGAGGGGTTATAGACCAAAGAGTTTAATTCATCCACCTCTGTGTCCCTAAAGTCTATTAAAAAAACTTTCTTTAAAATATTTTTCTTTTGCTCTTAAGACTAACGCATGTTGAATGTCATTTGTAAAATTCAGACATTCCGCAATTTTAATTTTAGTGCATTTCCTTCTATATGTGGGCTTATGTAACGTTCATTTCGTGACTCAAATGTGGTTTTATATCTTGTTTTTTTTCTCACTTAATATTATATTAACAAAAGCCCCCTTCTCTTATTTTCATGTAACAAGAAATTCCTGAAAATGTTCTTTTCCATGGAACTATGCCTTAACTCAACACAGAAGCAGATTCCTAGAAAAGTGTGAGAAATTGCTAAATGGAATGTTCAGTTTTATAATCAAAAGGAAGCACGAAACCAAAGAGCATGCGTGTAGTGACAGCTAAGGCCAGGGGAAGTGGCGTGTTAGCCTGACTGTTCACATGGCTCATCTAAGGGTTTGTTTTGTATTATGGAAAATTTCAAACATATACAAAAATAGGATAATACACTGTACCCTCAGCTCTCCTGCAGCCCCAACCGTTCTGAACACATGGCCAACCTTGTTTCACGTCTCCTCCCACTCATTTTGCCGCCCACTGCCCTCCTTGATTTTCACGCAGATCTCAGACACTGTTTGGTTTCCTCTGTAGCACACTTTGGGGCTGGGTTCTGGGTAGCTCTGTGGTGTCTGGTTCAAGCTCGCTGGTGATGTGGGGACAAGCCCACAGCATTTAGAATCAGACTTGCAGGTCTGTTCAAATCAAAGCCCTGCCACAAATGAGCTATGACTTAGGAAAACTGGAGGAAAAACAGGCTCAGTGATCTCAGCTGTAACATGGAGCTAATGCTTCCAAGAGTTACTGTAGGAATCTAAGGAGATGACATATATAAAGCATCTACCAGTCCCCAGCAATTGATTGGTAGGTGCCTGACAAACATCACGTCCCTCCCCTCACGTCCAGCCTCCTGCCCCACTCCTGAAAGCTCCTCCCTGGGACTGACCTTGACCTCTGCCTATCTGAGTCCCTGGCACTCAGACCTTGCCATCGTTGTTCCTCACAGCAGGTTCCCTGACTCCAACTCCCTCTACTGAGGATTTAAGCTGCTCTGTACATGAGCCAAGCTTCACAGTGCCGGAAATTAATAACACCTCTGCTACTCAGTGAGGGAGGCCTAGGATTACTCTCACTGCCCCAACTCTGGTGTGTGCAGTCCCATGAAGAACCCTGGATACTGGTGTAGCCTGTACCCTCTCCTCTCCCTTACCAGATTGAATTCGTCTGGATTCTGGAATCATGTCCTTTTCCTGCAAAGGCTTACCTCCATTTTTCCAATGGGTCTGGTGTTATGTGTCTTATTGTTGGAGACTGCTCATTCTGACTCCTGGCTGATTGAGGCAGAATCACCGTACTGGGGCACAAGCTACTGGAGGGGGGCATCTCTTGAAGTGTCCATGGTTTGCGGGGATGAAGGTATGAATCAAATGGTGAGTGAGGCCAGGACTGGTGGTTGCTGACAGGGTGAAGTGGAGAAAGGCTGGGGCAGGCTCAGGCTGAGGTGCAGGAGCACTAATACTTCCCCTTAGAGAAGGCGAATACTCTGGGGAGGGAAGGCATTTAGAAGGCCGCAGGGCATGAAGACACAGTATGGGGGAGGCGCCAGGGGTTGTGCAGTGGGATTGAGTATGGCCTCCACTTTGGGGAGGGCTTAGGTTGGGCAGGTTGGGCCTTGCCAGCCCAGGAGGCTTTGGCAGGGGTGCCTAGCTCTTTTTACTCTGCAAATCTGCCTCTCACTTGCTAGATGTAATAACGGGGGAGGTCTTACAAGGCTATGTGCTTTTTGTCCAGCATTGCACTCCCACTAACTTCAACTGTTAGACAGCTGGGACCCATGTGGTCCACTCTCAAAGTGCTACATTTAAAGAAGCATAGCACAGGCAGGAATTCTCGTCTTTCTTTGAGACTCTTGCTAACACTTGAGAGTTTTTCACTACATAGTTCACAGGGTTTTTTGTTTTGTTTTGTTTTGTTTTCAATTCTCTACCTTTTTTTCTAATGCTCCCAAATTTTAGGGAGCCTTTCACTCTCCTATCCCCATTCCCACCCCTACTCTCTATCACATTCACTTGGTGCCTGACATCTGCGATCCCTTTCCTGTCTGCCTCATACCCTCCAGCACATGCCTCCCAATTTGTCACACTGCCCACTCTCCAGCCAGTGTAGTTCTGCTTCTCTGTTTTTCTCTAGGGAACATGTTGGTGTGGCTTTTGTCTTTCCCCAGATAATGGGGAAGGAGGGAAAACCTAAACAGGAAATGCTTCAGACTCTATTAACGGGGAGGAGAAGACCTCTATTTTTTTCTGATCGTACAACTTTCACTACTGTCTGGTCTCCTACTCACTCCCACCCCTTCCTCACTGAACATGTCCATATGCGGTTCTTTGCTCTGCCAGCTGCCCTCTCAGGGTAATGACTCCAGTAACTTTTTACCTGAGTCCATCCAGCCCCACTGTTTAAGTTGCTATGGTCCCACTGTGACTTTTGTTGGAGTCAAACCAATTGATGACAAAGACTTATACTGAAACTCTTTGAAAGAATTGGACGAGGTCTAGGCCTTGTTCTCTGTGGGTCACTTATCTTGGGTTTTGAGACTCTAGACTTCTGCTTTCGTCTTTGTACCTGAACCCCTGTCTTTGGAAACAGCCTGCCCCATTGTTGCTTGCTACATCTGTGAGGGGCTGGATTCCTGCTGTGGCATCCCAAGGCTTGGCTGCCTGCTTCTTTTTTGGGTCTTGTTTTTATTTTTATTATTTTTTGACAAATACAAATTGCATGTTTAAGATATACAATGTGATGTTTTGATATATGTATACATTGTAAAATGATTATCACAATCAGACTAATTAACATACCCATCACCTTCCATAGCTATATTTTTTTGTGTGTGTGATGGGAACACTTGAGATCTACTCTTTTAGCAAGTTTCAAGTATACACTACATCATGATTAACTCTAGTCACCATGTTGTACATTAGGTCTCCAGAACTTACTTATTTCAGGTCTTTGGTCGAGCTTTGAGCACTTGGGAGACATGACCTAAATCATTTTTCTACCAGAATTCCCGATAGCCATGTTGGTTTAATAGCCATTGGGTTTATTCCTTTACCTCATATAATACAAGTCACTGTGGTGGTATTTAGAAGTGAAATAGGCAAGTGAAATGAACCCCTCTGCAGTGAATATTTGAAGAAAAAAATTCTAAAAATTTTGTAACTAAAAGCCAACTACATACGATGTTGAATACGGGTATTGGCTTTATTCTATACTTTGATTCTTAACATTAATCATTCAACTTCCTTATAACTGGAAGTTTGTACCCTTTGATCAGTATTGATCAATATTGCCCCGTCCCTTCATTCCCCCTCCTCCCAGCCTCTGATAACTACCATTCTATTCTCTGTTACTATGAGTTCAAATTTCTTTTTTTTTAGATTCCACATATGTGAGATCATGTGATATTTGTCTTTCTGTGCCTGGCTTCTTTCACTTAGTATAATGTCCTCCAGGTTCATTCCTGTTGTTTCAAATGGCAGGATCTCCTTTTATTATGGTTGAATATGTATATACATATGTGTATATATATATAATCACGTATTCTTTATCCATACATCTGAAGGACGCTTAGACTGTTTCATATCTTGGCTATTGTAAATAATGCTGCAATGCGCATGGGGGGGGTATAGATATCTCTTCGAGATAGTGATTTTATTTCCTTTGGATATGTATCCACAGGTGGCATTGCCAGATGATATGGCTGCTCGTGGTCTGGATTTCTGAGGCTCATGGATTCCTTGCTACAGGGCTCCTCCCTCCAGTTGGGACATCCCTGCTCTTTCTGTTGTGCTCCGCATGCTGACAGCTGGGCCTGCACTTGAATGCTGTGTTTGCCTGTTGGGTGAATGGTGTCTGAGCACCTTCAGCCACATCTGCCCCTCAGCACGATGCCCACTATTGTGCTTGGCCCGGCTTGGTTTTCTTCCTGCTCCAGACACAAGGCCATTCTCATCTGCATTGCTCTTTTAATATTGTTGTTGACAGCTACCATTTCTAAGGTGTCTATTTTGTTCCAGGTCGTTTTCTCATATTATCTCATTTATTCTTCACAGAAGTTCTAAGGTGCAGGTATTATAAACATTTTACAGCTATGGAAACTAAGGCTCAGAGAGGTTTGTTAACTTCCCCAGTGTATGTACCTAAGTAATGGCAGAGCTGGGATTCTAGCTAGAAAAAAATAAGAAATGCCTAGGAAAGTAAAAACACAAAACAAAAACAAAAAAGAAAACAAAACAAAAATCAGATTCTTGGATCTTACCAAAAGAGATCCTGATTTGTAGGTGTGGTGTGGGGACCAGGGAAGATATATTTTTAACATTCACATAGATTATAAATCAATTGGTCTATGGGTTATCTTTTGGGAACTATGTAGTCTCCCACCCTTTACTGAGATAAAACTAATGATAGCCTTTGTGGGTCTGATTTCTCTTATTACATAGTGTAGCTCCTTTAAGAATGTAACGCATGTTGGACATTTTCTGATTCTGTCCTCAGAGACACCCATGGGGCATGTCTGTGTAGTCAGTCCCTTGTGGAAGTTGCAGGCTCAGAAGGCATACTCTCAAAATTTGGGGACCAGGTGAGAAAACCCATCCTGTGAAACAAAAGCTGGAAAAGATCAGCAGAAAATAAAGGACAGTGCCTTAAGAGATTATTTGTTAAAACGCTGCCGATGGTCCTAGGATGTTGTAAACAAAAGCCTGGATGTAGCGCGTTAAGAAAGCCATGAACTATTCAGCTGTATTTCAATTTGACTAATTGCTGGGCTGCAATAATAGAAGGATGTGTTATGTATAGGGCCCAGGAAAAAGTAAGCCAAGCAATAACAAGTGTATCCAGCTGTATTTAGACAAGAATGTGTTCTATTTCAGGGCAGCTTGCCTGAGTTCTTGGTATACAAACCTCCCTTGGAGGAGAGGCACCTTCTCTAAGATATTTCCAGCAGGAGCTATCCCTTAACTTTTTCTGGTATAAAATGGAACTTGCTAAGCAGTTGGTCCGTAGCGGGTCTGCTGAATGGCTAACCCAACCAGGAAAGGGAACCTTTGGCAGGTGGGTAGACTCAGTTCTCAAACCAGGCCGGCTCATTAGTTCTTTTGTGTTTGCTCCATCAATTGCTCTTGGTGAGTTTGGATACTATGGGCCCATTGCCTAGAGCATGCTCCCCATTGGCTCAACTGACTGAAGCTGAATTTCTGAACACTGAACTCTGAACCCTCAGTGGATCTGTCAGGTACTGATACCTGTGAGATTCAATTGGGAACGACTAGCCAGACTTCTTAGCTACAAAAAAATAATCATAAATATGAACATAATCAGTTGTCCAGACTTAGGGGGCTCAGGCCTGGGCAAGAGGCTTCCAGACCTCTACTGATGGGTGATCCTATTCCTTAGACGCTAAGGTTAGAGACTTAATTTTTCTCCTGAGGAATAGATATTTGAAAAATCTGCTTTTCACACTAACCAAATATAAAACTTGGTACAAATATATATATTTGTACTTAAAAAATGGGTAACTTTGCATATCCCAGATAGGTGGATGGATATTTGGATTATACCACGGGGACACCGGGGCAAAGGGAAATTGAATGGCTGCCCAGTGAGTCAGTGACAAAGGTGGGATTAGAATGCCTGTGTTTCTGACTTCTCAACCTGTGCTCAGTTTAATTAAATCTCAATTATTTCAATCAGCATCATTGCTCTGTCTATATTTTTCTTCCATTTTGTGCCTGAAGACACTGTCTTTTTACTGCCATGGATTCGGCTGGCTCACGAATTTCTTTGTGTCAGAGATCTTGGGACTTTGTTTTGCATATGGTAAAGAAGAGCTTGGATGCTGTGTTTGTTATGATCATAGAGAAAAAAAGAGCTAGAGATCTCATCTGGGGCAGCTCTAAGTAACCAAAAGAGTGAACAATTCTCTCCATCCCCCACACCAAAAAAGATGGTCATGGGCTTCCATGAGGTGGATTCTCTACAGAATGAGAGGTTATTTATGTCCACAGAAAACCCAGCAGTAGTCCAACTGAGCAGTTGGTGAAGCTTATGAGGGAAGATTGTGGTGAATGTGTAAAAGACTGTGAAATTGGAGCCCAGGCTGGGCACAGAAAGGACATCTTATGAATGAGGGTTAAGGACAGAAGTTAAACCAAACCAAACCAAAACAACACAAAAAACCCCCGAAAATACCAACCACCAACAAAAAACAAAAACAAAACCACATACACAAACCAAAAAACCTCCTTGTTCCTTACTATAAATCTTTAAATATATATAAATTGCTCATAATTAATATAGCAATTATTTTACAGTACTTCTTGGGTCCTCAAAAGTTATGTGTCAAGTCTTTTAACTTTCTAAGATGCTGCCTGCCCTGTGAGCCTGCTCTGAACACTACTTGGAGCACAGCCTGCCCTTCCACCCCTGCTCCTTGTGTCCAGAGCCAGAGCATCTACCCCGGACGTGCCCCCACACTGATTCATGGCTCTTTAAAAAAAGGGTCAGCAAAGCCAGAGTAAAAGGTTGCTCCATTCTCTCTGACCAGCTTGTGATATTTTGCATATCCAAATGATGACGTTTTATAGCTTAGAATACAAACAAAAATGCTACGCCCAACGCAGGCTTTCCATCTTTGAATTTATCCAAAAATCTAGAATTCTCTGGCCAAAACAGATAATATTTACTGGAAAAGCAATGAATTCTGGCAGGCCAGGGATTGCTTTGAAGTTTCTCCTTCTAAGAGAAGGATATTCTTTTATATATCACCATGGCTTCTCCTAGGTACTTACAGTTTTTTAAAGCAAGCCTCCAAAAGGCTTTTGCTATTAAGAAGTTACATGGGCCATGAAGTTGAAAGGTTGCCTGTCTGGCCTGAAAACGTTTTGTCTGTGCAAACGACTAGGGGAGGCAGAAGGAGAGGTGGTCAGGGAGGAATAAACACAGCTGGATTCAATATTAGAAGCAAAGATCGGCATTTTGCTTTTTCTTGTGGTACCTGCCTTGGGAATCAGATGGAACACATAAAAAGCATCCGTGAGCGTGGGGGTGTGTGTGGGTCCGGCACGTAGGCTGGGAAGGTACTCTAGGGGCTCTAGGGGCTCTGCTTCCCTTCACCACAGTGCTGTGGTAACATCATCTTCCCCCTGCTCCTCGTGTCAGCACTCTCGGTTTTCACTAATTGTGCAAGTTCCTCTTTTGGCAGAAGGATCTACGTCTTCCTTGCCTCATAAAAATCATCCTGAATTGAAGCTGCAACTATAAAAACCCCCAGCAAACAAGAAGCAGCCTTTATGATCTTAGTTATGGGAAAGTGGACTTTTATTTTCTATTTCAAGAAAAATGAGTCTTTGTAATGTATTAGTAATTCTGGTAAAAAAAAAAAAGTAATGTTTGATATGGACTTGATTTCATAAAAGAAGGCAGTCCTTAAAATGCTCACCCATTTCTGTTCAGAAGGATCACTTTCAGTTTTTATGAAAAAAAAAATTTAGAAATGAAAATAAAGTCACTTGTCACTTGTAGTGCAGTGATTTCCACACAAAGTTTAAGGGAAAGGGAAAAATAATTGTTTTAAGTAGAAGAGGTTCACCAAATGTACTAGATAGTGAGAATTTGGTATTTATAGTCAAATACAGTGAATTTGAGCAGAAATGTGTCATATGCCTATTACAGGATGACCTGTTCATCTTTAGTATTCCTTTGGTATTCTCATTCTTATTGTACTTTACCACTACACTCTTTTCTACTTAAACATATATATATATATGATATGGTGTCTCAGTGCTGAGGCTTTGCTCAATTTTAGAAGAGATGATTCTCTGATATATTTATTCAACATTGTCTCTCGCCTACATTTTATTTTTATTTTTATTTTTTAATTTTTTTAGCTGAGTCATCCTGCCACCTGTTGGCAGCTCAGCGGCTGCTCAGCTCAGGCCGGGACTCGAACCGCTGTTGCTCAGAGCTCACACTCTTGAGCGAGCTCTTAACCAACTGAGCCACTCGGCCAGCCCTTCGCCTACATTTTAAACTTGAATGAGCAATAGGAACCTCAAACTCAAATTACTCCAATCTCAACTCATTATCCAACCCATACTCTTCCAAACTGCTCTCCCTCTATTCCTTTCTAGCACCCAAGAAGATAGGAGTCATTTTAGATGCAGTTCTCCCTCCTCATTCCTTAAATCCATCATGATTCAACCTCATAAACTTGGCTCCAAATTCTCTTGTTTTCTCCATTTTAATGGTCCCTGCCCTAGTGCAAACCCCCATTGCCTTCCCAAAGTTTGGCAATAACTTTCCATGTGTCCTCCCTGCTTTCTGTCTGGCATTCCTCTAAACCACCCTCTCTTTCTCAGTCAGAGTAATCTTTCTAGAACACATTTTAGATGAAGTAACTGTTGCCCTCAACTTTCTGTGTCCTCCCAAGTGTGTGGGATGGAGTGGAAATTTTTTAGCTTGGTGTTCAAGAGTGCCCCATTCTGGCATCCTGACTCTACCGCCATCACTTAGCTATCCCGAGGCCCTGATGTTGCCTGGGTGCTCCGTACTATTTCACATGCCAGTGCTTCCTTGAATGTTCCATCTGCTTAGCAATTTATTTTCTCATTTTCCTTGATGAGTTTCTTTTTATTCTTTACCATCTGGCTAGTGTCACCAAAGCCCAGACAACCTCCATCTTTGCCCTGATTACACTGCTCCCACCAGGTCAAGATAATCATTTTCTCCTTTATGCCACCTCTGCACTTTGTATTCTTTTTGCGTCGTATTATGATGAGCTTTTGCAATTTTTATTTTTGTACACGTTTTCTTGTTTATCTGTCATACCAGATGATGAGCAGCTTGAGGTCAAGGGCTTTGTCCAACTCATATTTCCATCCCTTGCACTCACTACAGTGCCTCCTCATAGTAGCTAAGTAGTCAGCATATTTATTCAGTGAACAAACTAATGTATGCTGTGGTCTCCTAGGTTCAACAATGGTTAAAGCACTCCCTAGGATCAGGCTCACCCTAACTCACATGTGGAAAGCATAGAGAATGGACCCCATATTTTGTTTCTCACTTTTTCCATGCAATGTCCTTTGTGACTGTACCTTCCCTTCGGTGCTTCCCTTGATGCTTACCTCAGTAAGTATAAAGCCAGGGTGGGCAGGAGGAAGTAGATGGGTTTGTCTCCTCTCAGGACCACCTTGTCCACCTCCTGCCTTTGAGCCATCCAGGCAGTCTCCAGGTGTCTTGGGGCTTTGCCATAAGAGCCCCTAAAGTGGAAGAGTCACTTGTTCTGGATTCCTCGATCACCTCCTTACCTGTGCCAGAGAGACTGTTTTGTAGAGGAACCCATTAGGTATCATTTCCCCCAATTGGTAGCATGAACATTCACTTTGAGGGAATGAGAGACAAAAATTCAAATGACTGTGATGGAAAAATTAGAAGTGATTGTTCACGCTACCACAGGATAGTTTGCAAGGATTCACTGTCTTCTGTTCGTCTTGAGCTCTACATGGTATTGAAACTGTGGTGTCCCTGTGAAGACTAATTTGCTTGCCGTTGTTCAGCAACCATCAGCAAAATAGCTAAAGTTGTAATAGGGAGTTGTTTGCACTAAGAAATATTTTTTCCATCTTCTAGGAGTTGAGTTTTACTGGTTCAAATGGAAAAACTATTGATTTGGGAGTTTATTTGTTCCAGCATTTATTTGTGATAGAGAATCGGGAGCTCCAAGGACTTTTTTTTGCATATGATGGTGACACATCAAAAGGCCTATTCTTAGAAAGGCGTACTCACATGCATGATTTTTTTCAGCCTTATCACCCTCTTTCCCCAGAGTAGCTTGGAATCAGTGGCTAGTTACCCAGATATTGTAATTCACCTGGTGTATTCAGACCACTGGTTCCAGTTGACCTGAATGAGAATGTGGCTGGGTTAGTTCAGTGTCAGTGTGTAGCTCAGAAAGAGCTGACACTGAGCAAATGTGGGTGACCCACACAGTAACCAGATTTAAGCCTCCTCAAGGCCCACTACCCCACCAAGCCCTAACCAAGGGAACCACTGACCACGTGCTCTGTATGGTTAGGGCAAAAACTGGAAGGGTAGATTAATCAATTTCCCCTAACAATGTGAACTCAGTCCTTTCTGAAAGCTTTTTGAGAACTATGATTAAAATTTTGGACAGCCTGCAGTGGAAGTCACATTTGACCACCTCCAGAGTTGAGGCTGTTATTTTTGTGAAAGTCTATTTTAACCAAAGGAAATCCTGTTTCCCCAGCAGCACTGGCAGCAGCCCTGAGATGCACCGTCGTCTCAGGAGTGTTGTGAGGATACAGGCTCTCTTTAATCTCAGAATAAAAATATTTGATGTTTACAAGGTGTATTAGTATAATTGGAATGTGTCTGCCTGTCTGCCGGCCTTCCTTCCACGGGGGGACCTCGTAATTAAAGAGCGTCGTGTTCATGTGGCGGCCTGTTTATCCTTTCATAGATTCTCATGAGCAGTTATGGGCAAGACCGTTACCCTGGGCTCTTAGGGAGCTCATCCCCTCAGAGACAGCTGCAGCCAGCACAAAGGGAAGCCTGCTCTCCACTTCAAACTCTCCTCGGTGCTGTGGGGCAAAGTGGGAAATGAGATGAGGACAGCTCAGCGTGTAAGGGATGCTATCCCAGGGCAGCTGCCGGCGTGTGCTGTATCCCTTTACAAAAAAACACAGTGAGGCCAAAAAGTGATTTTCTTGAAGTAAAAGGCCAGGAAAAGAAATAACCCACTCATATCTCTTTGTGTATATCTAATTTGACATTAGGTTTTAAAATGGTACCCCTAATGCCTCTGGACTTTACTAGTTAGAACTTCTGGCAATCACGTGAGCATTAAGAACTCAACATTTCCTAAGCTTCCTTCTGTGTTTATGGCCACTCTCTCCTGTAACCCCAGAACCTCCAACAGTGCCTAGCAAAAAGTAGGCAGGTGCTCAATAGATGTGTTTTAAATGAATGAATGAATGAATCTCTGCAGAATTCACCTCCTCCTCAGCCTGGAAGTCCCCAGCAGGATGTCTGCCATGTGCTCAGATGGATCTGTCAACCACAGTCCCCTTGTGACTTCTGGTTGCTCTGGTTCCCAAGCTCTGGCTCCTTTGGTGGCCTGAGGGACCCAGGTGGCTGCAGCCGCCTTGGTGCACTCACTTCCCTCTGTCTTTCACAATGCCCTCGGAGCTGTACTGCCCACAGTGTCGTCACCACTCAGCTTTCTCACCTCTGCCTCTGATTGCTGTCCTCGTGGGAGCCCAAACCGTCTGTGGAGCAGGCAGAGGAATGTCTTCAAACCTCCTTTTGCTCCCACTCGAGATTTAAGTACCCCTGCCACAAAAGTCCCTCTTTCTTGACGCTGAAGCTAAACATGTCCTTATCTCAGTGTTTCTTCAGCCCTTGTTTGAGAAATATGTCCACCCAGGCCCCACCCCCAGCTACTTGGATTTGGTGGGTCTGAAGAGAAGGCCGGGCGTTCGTATTTTCCAGAGGCTTGTCGGGGATCCTGGGGTACATCCAGTGTTGTGAAGACCACTGCCTTAGGTTATCAACTCATATCAGTGGACACCCTAAGGGCTTGTCGGTTTGGGCTCAGCGATGATACTCTGCTAGAAAATGGCCTTTTTAAGGAGGCAGGGATATGTCTTTTAATTTATTCAAACAACACCATATTTGGATAAAGATATAATTAATTCTTTTTCATTTGTCACACTAACCTGAAGGTAGAAATGGTAGTGGAAGTACTGAGCCCCCATCACTGGAAGTCTCCAGGAGAGGCTGAGTGATCATCAGATGGGACTCTGTAGAAGGGTATCTGCATGCAGTTAGACTGACTCGAAGGTGCTGTGAATTGGTTCATTGATATAACACACATGTACTGAATCCCTATTGTGTATTTGGTATGCATCCTACCCTCAGAGAGCAGAGTCTAGAAGGGTGGATCTGTGGTGTGTTCTCCATTGGTTCACTCATTCACTTTGCAGGCAGTGGCTCCTTATCGTGCACATATTCAGGACCAGGCACTGGGCTAAGCTCTGGAGCTACGATGATGAAGAAAACAAAGCCCAGCCCTCATGCAGCATACATTCTACTGGAGGCGATAGGCAGTGAACATGCAAACATACCACTTACCTGGAAACAGCTGTCAGGAAGGCAGAGAATGTGAATGTCTTATGAGCGTTCTAGGTAAAGTGCTCTGAGAGTTCAGAGAAAAGATAAAAGCTATACCGGTGGGTTAATCCCTGAAGACACAAGTAGTACCATTCAAATGCTGAATAAAACACTTGGCTTATCTAATGGCATTTTAAAAATAGATTCAATTTTTGTAGGGCAGTTTTAGGTTAACAGTAAAATTGAGCTGAAGGTAGAGATTTCCCATATTCCCCTCCCCCCACCCTGCCCCCACACAGGTATAACCTTGGCTGTGATCAACATCCCCCCCCCAATGGAATTTTAATGCATGAGGAAAAGCTAGTTATAGAAGGCTAAGATCACCAGATTGGGGGTGTTTGTGCTCCTGCTGCGTGGGGGGTCAGCACATGGTTCTATGTAGACATGAGTCCCTTGGGGAGATAGTGGCAGAGACTCTGTCTTCCTTTCTTGTATCACTTCAGCCCTGAGAACAGATCTTTACATTTGGTTTGTGGAACTGAAATGAATTGAAATAACCTGTCAGCTGATCTGTACCTGGCACCGAATAAAAGGCTTAGAGGAATAAGCTATTTGAGAATTAGACAGCATTTTCTATCTGAAAGTTGTTTTTAACAACCACAAATCTGAAGTGTGTCACAGGAACAGTGTGTGATTCATCTGGGTAACACTGTCTTTCCTGGAATGAAAGTATTCCTTTTCATATAGAAATTGAAAAAGAAATACGCCCTTATTTTGAACTTATAGTTGACACAGCTCTGTAAACAGGAACAGTTCTAAGTCACAGAGATGTTTTCTCAGCCTGTTGTCTATGAGGGGGTATAGTGCAGGAAATCAACAGTCTTAAGGATTGGCCAAAGAAAATGTTCCTTGGGGGCAGTTTACCTCTGCCCCCAGATACCCACTGACCTCGTCTCACGCTTCTTAGAGTACACTTGGGTGTCTGCGTCCATCCAGCAAACATGGAGCGTTATTGCCCTTAATGGTCCATGCTTTAAAGCTCTATTTAAGCTGTATTCAATTATTTCTTACTACCTGTAGCAAATGCTTGTTGAATTAACAAGAAGGCAAAATACTGTATATACTGGTCAGTCTAGATTGTAAATATTTGAGATCAAAAACCTCTTCTTTCCTTTTTTTCTTTTTTTTAGCTGAGCCATCCTGCCACCTGTTCGCAGCTCAGTGGCAGCTCAGCTCAGGCCAGGAATCAAACCGGTGACCCTATTTTTCAGAGCTCACACTCTTGAGCAAGCTCTTAACCAACTGAGCCACTTGGCCGGCTCAAAAACCTCTTTCAGTTTAGTTTTTTAGATACTCTATCCCCCAACATGTACCGCAAAATTCAATATGTGACATTTTAATTTCTTAATAAATATTAATTTATTGTTTTGACCAAATGCTGATTGTAGATAGCTGAATGTCTAGCACTAATTATCTGATTAGTCAGAAAACTCTATGAGAACTTAGATTCATAGATGGTATTTGGCAGAGTGAAATGTTGAAGAAACAATGAAAAAACCATAAGCACCCCCCCCAAAGAATTGTGGATCCTTGTATTCTATTCTTTATGCTTTTTTTTTTCCTTTACCTTTTTTCCCCCTAAGGAAGTATGGTTACCATTTCTTATTACTATGAGGTTTAGGACATTGCCAAGATATGAATGTAAACTTTAAGAACACACTTTGAAGCATATTCAGTTTTTTTTTTAAATTAATATGTTGCTTTTTCCTTGAAATACAGTTCAGGATTTTCTGACACTTCCCTTTAGAAGTGAGGTTTCTTTGAACAAATCGAGCGTTAAGAAAAGTTACAACACCACTCTCTTCAATCCATCCACCAGGCTGTCTGCACGCAATCACCCCATTGACGTCAGTAGAACTTGGGTGAAGTTCTTTTTTTTTTTCTATCCCTGGGAACTGGGGAGTAGAGGTGGTGGGATGCTGTGTATGGGATTGTGTCTGGGTGCTAAGGATGAGTTGATAAAATTTGAAACGTTACAGTTTTCTAATAAAATTCAGCCTTGTGCTGTTTTCCTGTAGGATAGGACAAGAAAAAAAAATCTCTCAGAATAACATTTATTCCAGGAACTTTAAAAATTCTTCCATCAAGTTTGATAGATTGACGGCTGTTTTGTGGTTTATGAGGACTAGCCAAGGATTTGGCATTTGATTTGGAAAAGTGTAAGTGAGTTGAACTTAGACTTTCTGGGTCTGCTCTGCAAGTAGAGATCATGTACCTTCTTAAAGCTGATGTTTCAACACAGAAGGTGGCATGTTCAATACAGAAATGTAAGCATCTTAAACTGATGCCTGACTAATTTCAGAAAAATGGCCCCAAACATTTCTGAGATACAAAATCATTCATTCTTTTTATCCGGCATTCCTCGTCTTCTACTTTTGTTGATCAAGACTAATTCACTTCTAAAACTTCCTTTCCTATTACACTTGAACAAATAATCATCTTTCTTTAGTCACTATATCTAGAATTAGTCTGTTTGACTAGCAAATTTTGCTTGTGTGCTTATATGCCTAGTTCTTTAGAAATATATCAAAAAGTTTTGTAGTCTAGTTGGGGAAATAAGACCAAGGCACAAAGCATTCATGAGAGCAAATCTCTTTAAAATAGTTTAAAATCTCACTTTTATTGTAGTTTGTAAAAGAGAAGGGTGGTGTGGTTTTCTGTAGGAGTAGAAGAAAGCTTGATGGAAGAGATGAGACTTTTAGTAGACTTTGAAGATTTAGCATAAGATATATAAAATATCAAAAAGACAACAGGATGTGAAATTTTTAAATTAATTTTGGGTTCTTGGGGGTCAACCAGGGAGTCATGTGTAGACAAAGTTTCAAGTTGAGCTATGTCTTCTTAGAGGGCAACATGTGCCTGTGAATTCTTATTAGACTGTGTTCCTTTTATTTATAGTTCCCATTTGATTGTGCTCATAAGATTGTTACTAATACTGATAAGATTTGTGGGTACGGAAACACTTTGAAAAGAACATTTCCTAAGTTGTTTTAGTTCTTTAGCTAATTTGCAGGGGAAACTGAACAAAAAAAGAGTAACCAAATACTGTGAAACCCCTAAATTTCTTAACCTTAGGCCAGGTGCCCATTGCAAATCTTATTAATACTAATCATTTTCAGCTTCATTTAAATTAAGCAACAGGAAGATTTTTCTTATCCTTCTTCATTCAGTGCAAGAAGAGTTTTACATAGATGTCCAATCAACTAATGAGTATTTATTGGGTACCTATTATGTGCTCAGAATTTTCTTGTGTCTATAATTTATATTCCACCTTTTAGAGCTTAAAATTTTAGCAGCAAAAAATATACGGCTGAATGTATTGAAGTGTTGGTTAGTAATGTGATGCTTTATGAGAGTGTTAGTAAAAGAAGTCCAGGAAAGAAAGAAGTAAAAAATACCTTGGGTAATCAGAGATTTGGACAGCCAATGAGAGGAGAAGGGCTTGCAGGTGATTGGACAAGTAGGAGGAAAGCCTTGAGGCAGAAGAATGAGATAGGGGAGAAGTGAGGGGGTTAGAACTGGCCAAGTGTTTTCCAAACAATTCTTACTTTCCTTGTTGTTTGTGCAACAAGGAGAGTCCTGAAGTAGTTTTATTTAACATTGTTTGGCAAACAAAATTTTTTTCTCTCTGTCTCTTCTCTGTCTGTCTCTCTTTACACACACACACACACACACACACACACACACACACACACACACACATATATACCTATATAAAGTTCTCATTAATTCCCTTGATTTAGTAGTTGGTAATAAGGACTACACATCTTTAGTATAATCAGTAGAAGACTTTTGTGATAGTTATATTCTTAATTTTTAAAGATTTCACCTGTGAGGTTTATGTTGGTAAATAATCAGATTTGTGATTATTACATTTTAAAGAATCTCAGTAAATATTCTAAATATGTGAGTTCCAGGGTTAAACGTTTCATAAAGTTTTCAAGAAAAGTCACAGCAATCAAGACTTTTTCCCTTCAATAGGGCCACTTGGAAGTAAAAGTTAAAAACTAAGTATGAGAAATGCAGAAGTTATAAAGGGAACTTGAGAATTTATTTTTAGACTATTAACCAGACACACTTTTCTTAGCCAGTCAAGGACCCATTAAAATAGTGCTCAGCCAGAGAAACTATTATCAAATCTAAATTATCATTTCTAAATAACACACATAAAGTGTTTGCAGATTTGTCTTCATGGATTAAAAACAGCCACTTCCCTTAAAAAGTTTAAGAGCACTGTGCTTCTCTAATGCTGATGTGTACATGGATCACTTGGGTATCAGGATGCAGACCCTGATTCCGTAGGTCTGAGGTGGGACCTGGACTCTGTGTTTCCAAGAAGCTCCCAGGTGCTGCTGCTGGAACATGAGCACACTTTGAATAGGAAGTACTAGAGAACCAATTTATGAGTATATTGGCCCTATTTTATTATTTTTAATGTGAAAAATAAGTGCAGTGTCAGGATGGGGAGGACATTTTACACCTTAAACATGGTCTAGCAATGTTGACCATTCATCAGTGAATTACTAGACGGTAGAGAGCTGCATGGGGGCAGGGACACAGCCTCTCATGTTTTCTTTTCTTAAAGATTTTATTGGGGAATCGGGGGGAGGGGAACAGCGTTGGGGAATCGGGGGGAGGGAAACAGACAAATTGCTGCCCTTTTGTTCTTCTGTCTAGTTGTGGAGGGTGTTGCTTCACTGGCCCATGTTGGTATTATCATTGCGCTCTTCCCAGATGAGGCAGATCAGTCGCCCGGTCGCTGGATGGCCGCTCATGGCAGCTCTTGGCAGCTCTCAGGATTGCCAGCTGCTCAGGCCAGCTGCCAGCCACTCACGCCAGCTGCCAGCCACTCACGGTAGCTTATGGCAGCCCACTGCAGCAGGGGCTGCAGCCTATGCCATCGCTGGCGACTCACGGCAGCCCAGCTCCAGGTCAAGCTGTTGTTCACCATCTTATCCATAGAGGGCGCAGCGTCACTGGCCCTCATGTGGGATCCAAACCAGGGCCCTGCTTCTCAGAGCTGGCGTCCTAAGCCAACTCTTAACCAACGCACCACTCGGCGGGCCCGCCACTCATGTTTTCTACTGTATCTTAGTAGCTAGCACAGAATAGATGCTCACGAAATGTTTGGTGAGTAAATGAGTACATTGAGGGTAGGTCTGGGAATGCAATTATGAGTAAGGTGTGTACTTTTCTTTGTTACACAAGCGGAACCTTACAAATCATAAAAGACTTCTAGCCTTAATTAAAAAAAAAATTACCTCGGTCTTAAGAACTTATTGTAAGAAAAGCAACTCAAATCTAGGTATTATGCGATGCACAGCACAACAAAGCCACTAAGAATGCAGATGCTCAGGAGAAGAGAATCAGGTTAAATTCTACCTTCCTGAAGGACTTAAAGACAACGTTCTTGCCATTAAGGCCTCCCAAGCACCTTCCTCTTTCCTCCTTCCTCTCTCATTCTCCTGTTCCATCCTACACTGTAGCTTTCTCTCCTCTTTTCTCTAGGCTCTGATGCTTTTAGCCCAGCAGCTACCTTGCTGTGTACCTCCTGCTTGCCTTGTCTATGTCCCCTGAGTTCTCTGGGGGAATTTCTGACCAAGATAGGTATGTCTTGTCATTTATCAAAGTAGGATGCAGATAGCTCTTTCTTCCTGGTTGCTTTCTTGGTATTACCTTAGAATTATCTTAGCATTTGAAATATCTCCATAGCCACTTCCTATACCTTAGCATTACCTTAGTACTCCAGCATTACTAGAGTACTTAGTAGTACTCCACCTGAAGAATCACTTCTTTGCATGCTTTTTCTGTCCCCTTCCCACCCCCTTAGCTCATGATAACAAAGTACTACTTGTCACCAACTTGACTGTAAACTAGATCAAAGACAGCACTGGAATCACAAGGCAGTGCTATATTTTAAAGAGGTCATGAAGTTAATCCAAAATATGTTTATATTAATTTTTATAGTCATTATTGAAGTGGAAACCCCAAATTAAACAATTCTTGTAGAGCACTTGAGGACCCCCTAAGAATGCTTCTTCAGATCTGACCTGTGGGGAATTTTGAAAGCCCAACCGGAGAACTTCTGACCTCAGGACACCACTTCTAGGCAAAAGAAGGTTCTGGCATCATTGGTCTTGCCTATTTTACCAGAAGAAAACATAGGCTTCAAGGCAGTAGCTTATAAAGAGTGGCTATGTTTGTTTACTGGTGTTTTCCCTGAGTACGCCTCCCTTATGAACCTCTTAGCTGGTTCAGAATTAGTTTAGCATTCTTAGTCCTAGTTTTAACTCAGTCTGCAAAACAACCACTTAGGATAAGAGCTGCAGCCTTCTACAGAAGACAGGTGAGTTTTGCAAGCTGGTTGAAGATCTCCAAGGTTTTTGCTCTATCAGTTAACAGAAAACAGGAATTAGTTTTGGTTATACCTGAGATGTTTCTGAGCCAACTTACTGAAGTACACAGTCTAAGTTTTAACACTGTCCTCACCTCTGCTCAATAACTTTCTCAGCAAATCAATCCATCCTATCCAATCTGACTGTCTGGTTCAACCCCGAGCTCACAGCCAGTTGGGAGTCATTGCCATCTGTGGTGTCTCACTTGGTGACATCCTGTTAACACTAATCATTCTGTTCTTCTATTCAATTTTCCTTTGCTTCTTTGCCAGGGCCCTCTGGTCTTCAGATTGACCATCACTGAATTTTCCTTTCCCTAGTTCTCTTCTTAGACTGTAATCAGTTGGTGCCTCAGTTCACTTCCTTTCAAGTCCTCTTTCTCCTTAGATGAAATGAATTAGGAAGTCTGTAAATTCCCATGCTACAATCAACTGGAGTGTAGAGCTTTCTCTTAACTATGGTCAAGCTCTGATGGTATTAGTAACAAAATAATTATAATTAATGGAATTCAGAGTCTTGAAAAACAAATGAATGTGTCTTTCCTGACTTGGAAGCATCCTTGATCATATATTGCAAAGTGCAATATTCTCTTCTCAAATGGTCATCTGGAAGCCTGGGAGCCATCTTTAATTTCTTCTTATTTCCCTTTTCTCTTGATTTTCTTCATTCCTATTGCTTCTAATTTGGCTTATGATACCATCACCATAGTCTCCTTGCAACCACTACCCACCCCTACACTTAGTCTCACTGCTTGAATGTGATTTTTCTAAACACAAATCTGATCAATCACTCCCTGGATTTAAATTCTTCAGTGACTCACTCCCCTTGGTCCACAGGATGAATTCCAAACTGCATAGCTTGGTTTACAAAGTTTTCATAATCTGGACTCTGTTTACTTCTCAGCATCAAGTCTTGTCATACTCGCATACACTCAGTGTTCTAGCCAATATTGAATTGCTTTCAGTTCCCCTAATGCAGGATGGCCTTTCCCACAGCTGGTCCTTGGCATGTGCTTGCCCTCTGCCAGGGAGGAGTCTTTCTTTCAGACTCCTATTCCTCCTTCAGGAGCTCAGTTTAGACATCACATCCTTGGATAAACTCAGGCTCCCATGATGCTTCTTTGCATTTGTTCCTTCTATAGTCCTTAACATTCTGAATTGAATTGATCTATTCATTTGTCTTTCCCACTCAGGGTGGTGTGCAACTTGAAGGTAGGCATAAAGTCTTACATTCATCTCAGAATCTCAGGACTTTCCAATAGCCAATTTCATAGCAAAGTAATGTTAAGCAAGGACAAGGGGAAATCAATCATTCTGATTTTAGTTCACACCAGGGCACCAACTGTTGAATTATTTATTCCATATAGGAACTGAACTCCTCCAGGCTTGATCTAATACCTTGATAAAATGAATCTATCCTGTCTTTATTTATCTAGGTAGGGCTAACCCACTGCCTGGCACATGATATATTTTTAATATATAGTAACTGCCGGATGTTATTGTTAGAATTTTATGTGCAAATTACCATTTAAAAAGCCAGCAAGCCATGTCATTTATTTATTAATTAGCTTGTCTTCATTTAAGTCTATTCTGCAGTTGGATTTCCAGGTTGATTTCTTTCTTTGAACTTATTTTGATTCTCAATATGTCTAGCCCTTAGTCTGCCTTACACAGAAAGGAAAGGATAAAAGTTAGGAGATGAAGCCCTGTAGGAATAAGGATTTCTTTAAATCCTTGATTACACTTTCTGTATTTAAGGGCCTGAGCACACTCTCCTAAATAGAGTTGTGGGAAGTTCCATCTGTAACTGAAAACCAAGTCAAACTAAATTTAATTCATCGTTGTCTAGGAAAAGCAAGCTGCCTATCCTCTATTTAAACTTGAAAAGACAACTAAGAGTAAAATGAAAAAAATGGAGGGGTGTGTGTGTGTGTGTGTACACACAAATTAGCAAAGCAACTGGTAAATGCCAATTAAGACTACCTGAAAGACTACTAAATTCAATCCCTTATACAGACAATGTACTTCTTCAAGCAATTAAATTTCAAATATTCTCAAATGGGATCTCACAGGGACAACATGGTTGAATATTCATTCTTTTATTAAGCAAGTATTTATTGAGTTCCTTCTCTATGTCTGGCATTCTGTTAGGTACCTAGCTGGATACACAGCGGTGAAGAATGCATTCACAATGGTGAAGGATGCGGACTGTCTGACATGGACTGTCTTCCCCCTACCCCACCCCCAACTACTTAAGGTCAGTGTCACCAGGCAGGAAACTGAGGAATAAGAGTGCGAAGTCCCTTCCCAGCTGCTCGTGAGAGTGCAAGGGAAGGAAGGGATAACTGTGTAGCTCCCCGTGACCCAGAACCAAGAAACACAGAGGAGGAGACAGAGGTCCCAGTTCAGTACAGGGCAGGAGGCTGAATGCCTACATCCAGGAAGAACAAAAGGTGAGTTATGTGTAGCAGTAGCTCCTTCATTCTTATTGAAGTTTGCTATTTCATTGTGTGAACATGCTGTGGTTTATTCATTCTCTGTTGCTGGTCAGTTGGTTTTTTCTAATTTTTGTCTTTTACAAACAGTGCTGCATTTTTAAGCATGTATTTTTGTGCACGCATGACAAATTTCTGTTGGATATATAAATAGAAATGAAATTTCTGGGTCATAGGATATGCGTAAATTCAACTTTAGAAGATAACGGCCAACAGCATTCCAGAATGGTTGTACTAATTTACACTCCTGTCAGCAGCATATGAGAGATGAGAATTCTAGTTTTTTTGTTTTTTGTTTTTTGTTTTTATGTCTTACCCAACTTTTGATAATATCAGGTGTGTGTGTATGTGTGTGTGTGTGTGTGTGTGTGTGTGTGTGTGTGTGCGCACGCGTGTGCATGCATGCGCAAGGAGAGAGAAAATTAGAGAGAGGGAGAGAAAGGAAATTTTTATGTATTCTGCATGAGCTGCTACTTATCTATGAATCTATCCTTATTGTGATTGGTTCCTTCTTGTCACATCTCAGGTTAAATGTCACTCAGAGAGGATTGATTTGCTGCTTATTCAGTATAAAGGAGGTAGCTAGTCCTGTCTATCACAAAACCCTACTATTGTGTATCTGATAGTTTTGTTGCCGTTGCTGTTTTGCTTAATTGCTTGTTGTTGTCTCCCCACACTCAGGAGATAAGCTCCATGCAGGCAGGATCATGAGTCTATGTGTGTCTCCTTAATGGAGTCCTGGTTCTGGTAATATATATATTTTTAAAATCTGGGTGATCTCAGTGGTAGTTAATGGATGTATTCACTCTGTGAAATTACATGGAGCTGTACACTAATTTGTTTATTTTTCAGTATGTATTTTATACTTTAATAAAAAGTTATAAATCTGAGACTACATCCTGAAAATTCATTTTAAGTCATAATCTGTTGTTTAAATTTTCTGGTTCCTCTGGGATCAGTTTTTCAAGAGTTTATTTTGATATCTTTCTTTTATCCTGCAGTTACACTTCAATTGTCCATCTCTTCTGTCCATTCACATTTAAGTCTGAGGGTGTAGGGAGGCTGTTTGGCAGCTCTGTGGATGGAGAGGCTTATTTACTTTAGATAGAAAGGGTGGGGAGCTGCCTTTTACCCTAGATGTCCCCCAGATATTAGAATGAAGAGGTCTTCATGTTGGCTTCCCAAGTTCTCAGAGAGTTCACTTAATTTCTTGAGCAAAGAACTGCAGTTTTGGGGGAAAGGGCCTGTCTGTCAGTACAGGAGTAAGGAGTAGGATGTGGGCGGGCAAGTCTTCCAGACGAAGACCTTCAATTGGTCTTCATGTTTTTACCATTTCCTCATTCTTGTTGTCTGTCACACTTGTTCATGCCTGGGATGTTCTGTTCCCGCCTCTGTAGCAACTTCCTCCCCATGAATTCTAGATTGAGGTTCCTTTCATTCCATTTTATCAGTACTTCTCCACTCATTTTCCAGTAGCTTTTGCTATCTCTCATGTTCTGATAGTTTCCCTCCAGTTAGTTCTTTTTCATATTATGGGCTTGTATCTTTTCAACTTCCCATTTGGCCATTTTGATCAAGAAAACTCAGTGTTTTATTACATAACATAGTCGCATTTAAACTTTCTTGCCTGCTTTAACATTTTCTAATGCATTTTACATCCCCCATGAGGATCAAGAGCATTTTACTACCTCTCACTTCCCTTTCCTGTTTCAACTTCTGATTTTTATCATTTCTAAGTTGTCAAAGTTTGTCATTTACATTTTTCCTTTAATAAAATTAAGACCTTCTGTTATTGCTCTGAAGACTTCTAAAAACTTAAGCCCCCCAAGACAGCAAGAACTAAGTCATGTGATTGGGCCCATTTTGAAAGAAAGGTAATCCTATGTTTAAAAATCGTATTGCTCAATTAAGACTCAGGTCTCATGTGTCAAGATCCTCTTTTAATTATTTTTTGCTTCTTTTACTCCTTCTGGGTCATATTCAGATGCCACTGTTTTCTTTTTATTCTCTTGTCATTCTCTTAAAATTATTTTTTGTATTGCTGTTATATTTCCTCAAGTAATATATTCATATTGGATTCTTGGATGATTAGATTTCTTAGTTATTGCATATTTAAAAATGCCTTGATTGGCAGGGCACAGACATTTTAGATTAAAATAAATTTCCCTTAAAAAATTGAAGGAATTGTTTCTTTTATCATTTAGTGTGGTGATGAGAAGTCTGATGTCATTCTGATTCTCATTCCGTGCAGGTAATTTTTTATTTTCTTGAGAACACATTAGGATTTTCTCTTTATGTGAAGATTTTTGAGCTTCAAAATGTTGTGTCTAGGTGTGGACCTTAGTTATTATTTTTTTTTAACTCATCTTATCCCTTACTTGGAGGGCTCTTTCCTTCTTAGGACTTGTGATTTTCCTCAGCTTTGTAAAAGTTAATTTTACTATTTATTATGATTATGCATTATTTATATAGTCTTTGCCTTACACTGGAAAGGGACTCCCTGGATGTATCCTCCCACAGATAATCTTTTCTCTCATATTTCTCTCTTTGTTTTTGCTCTCTGTGCTCGGATAATGTCTGAACTTAGTTATCTGGAATCTCAGGGGTCTGCAAACTGTGGCTTGCGAGCCACATGCTGCTCTTTGGGTATGTTCCGTCTCAAACGTTTGCCAACTCCTGACCTAGCTCACCAACTCCTCTTTCTGTTATTCATTTTCTGCAAATATTTGGTAATTCATGGTCGATTCATGAATGAGTCAATATATTGTTGGTTAGTATAGCTGTGCAGTTGGTTAGAGTTTTCTCTGCATTTTATTATTATTTCCTGCAATTTTTGAATGGAAAACTTTTCCCCATTATATTTTTCTTAATAGTGATTGCCTAAAGTATATAGGAACCTTAGCAGTTTTTAGATAGTTCTCTTGTAGCTAGCCAATTTTCTAAGCCATCTTATCACTTCTATTACTTTTCTGATTTTCTTAGTAAATTATCATATTGTTTTCAATTTTTTTCAATAATTTTTCTTCTTCTACCAGTTTTACTTTTTATTCCTGTTTCATGTCTTATTGTTTGGGTAATTAAGTGTCTATGTTCAAGGTTACTTACAAATATGAAATAATAAATTAGCAATTTATATATCCATCACTGTAATGTCAATCTTAATTATATAAGATCAGATAACAGAATAAAGGGGGTGCCAACTGTTTTCAAGGAAAATAAATATCAAGGATTCATGTTTGGTAATTCACCATTGAATTTTGCTTTTTTGGAGAGGGTTGATGTAAAAAACAAAAGCGTTTTGTTTGTTTATTGCTTTTCAAATTGTTACTACCAGAAAAATTTCTCTTAAAATTTAGAAAGATTTTAAGATGGGAACCTGGAATGGATCCTTTCTCTCTTTTGGGGCTAGTCAGTTATTTTCTGTAGCAGCTACTTAAGGTCTTCTCAAAATCTAAAATGGATAAATATGCCTCCATAATCACTATAGAGTAATTTGCCTCTATTAAATCTTCACAAGAGTTATAGGATGGACTTGCAATCGTAATCTACTGAACAAGTATAGTAAAACAAAAGCAAAACAAAAAAACAGAAAACCCCAGTAGCAATCACACATGGCCAGATTTTAATGAGGCAGAGTCTGATCTTTTACTTTACAAGTAGGTTACATGTTTGATTATACACATTTAATATCCAAGCCATGATTTCTCATTCCAAACCACCATGAAAAATATTTGCTATTTATTTCATAAGACAAGTTCTTTGTATAAAATACCTCATCACTTTTAACTACATCTATTACTATAAAATATAGAACAAATATGCATCTTATTTGTCAGATGAGAAACCACTGAAATGAGTTTCACTGAAGAATAACAGAGCCAGTCAGGCACATTTTGAGGATTAGAAGTAGTTTTCCCATTTTGCTAGTCCTGAGATGAACAATAAGAAACACATAATTAGATTTCTTTTTCACTTTGTCTACCAAGAATTTTGCAGAAAAATCTGGAGCTCAGTTTGCATAATTGTGAGATGCTCATCCTGCATATGTTCTTTCTTGATTTCCCTATGGCTCGACTTTCTATTCTAATACATATTGTCCCTGCCTCTGAATTCCTAACATAATTTATATTATTAAATCTTGTTTTTGGATTGTTTTTAAGCCATGTCAAGTCTGTTGGGTGATACCAAAGGAAAGAGAGAAAAGAGAAAAGGCAGTGAGGGAAAGAAAGGGAAGAGAGGGGAAAGGAATGCAAGAGAGAGTAGGAATACAGCTTATGTGACGATTTTATTTTAAAAGAGGATTTTCTTTTTTGTAGATAAGAATTGGCTGTGGCCTAACACTGACATGCAGCAGTCTATCTCTGCCTCGCCACCTTCCCTCTCTCTTGTCTCCTCTTTTCTTCTTCTAACTGTAACATAGCCTGACACTTGCTAGCAGAGGCAGACAGTCCAAATAGTACATCTTATTTCACTAAGTGCGGCTGACAGTTTTTACTATTAGATTATTAGCTGCATTTTCTTTGATAGGAAGAGAATCACTTACAGGCCCAAAGATGTATTGTCCACACAATTCAAATGACCAAGGGAACACTTGGGTGAAGGAGGAAGGAAACCTGCTGTGTCAGAACTCTCAGTTCTACTTTTGATGGGAAAATTTCTTTACTTTTCCTTTTTTGGTCTGAGTCTGTAGCTCCTCATCTGTCCTCACACCCCAGCCCAGGTACACATGCGTCTGTGTCATCCCGTTCAGTCTGCATTGTGTCTTTTCCCACCAGAAGCCAGACTAAGTCACTGCTTTGTCACTCCTACATTTATTACTCTGAAAGCAAATAGGACTTTCTGACTTGCCCAAGAAGCATGTCAGTTTTTTGCCTGTGAGTGCATTAACACAATCTTAAAAAAAAAAAGTTAAGTGAGCTTATTATAAAATGATTTGCTTATTCATTAGCTCAACAAGTAAAAGATAAATAGCTTTAAAATGTGATGTTATCAAAGGGTCTAGTTGTATTTATTATTTGCTTCTGTGACACGATCAATTTATTTTTGCTCAAGTTGACCCTAAATTGATCTGTAATCTGTCTGTTTTTATAATTGCCTCTAAAGATTTTTAAAAATAAAATGAAAAAAGTAATATTCTTTGTAATTGCATTGTGCTAGCCACAGCCTAAGTTCTGCAGTGGAGAACCTTTTTTCTCCAACTTTTGCCTAATTAATCTTATCTGCAACATTTGACTCAAAGAATCCCCCCACCCCACCATAACTGTCAGAAGAAAAGATTAACATTGTTGTTATCTTAAATCCATTGCTATGACCTCCTGGGCTCTCACTCTGTAGTGATGTAGTGATGACCTAGGACATCACTCTGTAGACTTCCCACCAGGTCATGCTGACCTTGGTACACAGGGACACCAGAGCTCATGCTGGAAACTTCAGGCCAAGTCAAGTCTCTGGAAATATCTCAGCTAAGGACTGGCATGTTTGCAGGACTGTGTGCTCTGAGGCAGTGGCTGAAATCCCTGATGGTGCAGAACCTACAAAGAGAATGGCCATGCAAGGATGTCACCCAGGGTAGTTGGCCACCTTGGAAAGAAAAATGGATCAAAACACACTTCATACCACCATCTCTCTTTGATTTTGTGTTTGTTGTTGTTGAGAGGGGCAAACCTCCTGCTGGCCAAGTCAGAAGGATAGCGGCTTTGAAGCTTTGTCAGCTGCTCTTTCTTTGGGCCTGATAGCACTCTGGAAATGGTTGTCCAGCAAGCTTTCAGGAAGGAGAAAATACTTCTTTAGACTTGTCTCTAAAGTTGTAAGACATATTGCATTAATATATCATTGATTAGACGGCCTGAAAGAGCTTATCTTGTGTTTCCTGGGACAGTGTGAGAAAGTAAAGCTTCCTGCTTCCACATTGCTCTCACTTTTGTCAAAAAGCTTTTTTAATAGTTTGTAGCTAATGAAGGTCCTGGAGAGCATTTAGGTCCTGCTTCTAATTGCTGTCACTCCTGGACATGTGTAGGACAGACAGAATAAGGACACTATATGAGGTGTGGTCAAACAACATCGTGAATGTTTAAATGAAAAAACATTATTACAGTAAAAGATACATTACCCTTAATCCCCCTCAAAATACTCCCCTTCACTTTAAACACACTTATCACATTGTTCTTGCCACTTTCTGAAGCAGTTCTCGAAGTCCTCTTTTGTGTCTTTAGTTGTGCTGTCGTGGCTGCCTTGGTGTCCTGAATCGATTCAAAACGTTTATCTTTCATGGTCATTTTGACTTTAAGGAAGAGCCAGAAGTCGCATGGTGCCAGATCCAGTGAATAAGGTGGATGAGGACACACTGTAATGTTTTTATTGGACAGAAATTGCCGTACCAGAAGTGATGTGAGACACAGAATGTTGTCATGATGGAGGATGAAGTAAAGACACTCACAAAAGAGAACTTTCAGAACTGCTTCAGAAAGTGAGGGGGATAAATGACAATGTGTCTTTTACTGTAATAAATTTAATTTAAACTTTGTCATATTTTTTTATCATACCTTATACCAACAAGCGAGAAGACAGTCACATGTTTACATCATTTGCAGTGACTTTTTGTAAGGAGCAGGGAGCAAAAATCAATACAAAGTTGGAGGTATATATCAGGGAACCTCATTTAGGATTCCCTTTTTGAAGTAGAATGATATTCGTGTGCTACACCTGTTGCCAGGTATGCTCTAGGCATCAACTGTACAAGGCAGTGGTCAAATCTTTGATCAAGTTTGGAAGGTGTCATTCTACCATTGCCAGCCTAGTCAACAGTTTAAATTGTAATCAGAAGTAGGTTGGAGTTGACATCTGGTGTCCTGTCCTAAAGACACAGAAAACAAAGGGTAGTTTCAGGTACTGTGGGGGTGCTCCTCCTCCAGGGCCACTGTGTTTGGGGAGATCCTGGTCTCAGCCATTTTTAGTCTACTGGTAGTTTGCTTTTTTAACCAAGCCATCCACTCTTTTCCACATCATTTACTTGTGGACAAAGTGGCTGCTCATTGGGAATAAATTAGTTTACATTTCAACTAAATGTAAAGACCTTTTGACATCTAATAACACTTCCCATAATGTCCATTATGTACCAGGCATTGGGCTAGAAACTTTAAATATATTATTTATAATCTCCACAGTGACCCTGAAAACCAGAGAATATCCTCCAGTTTCACAGGTGATAAGGCAAAGGCTCAGACATGCCACCAAATATGGCCAGTGTCAGAGGACAGGTAATCAAAGGAATAGAATCTCAATCCAGGTCTGAATGCAAAGCCTGCTATCCTCCTGCCACTAGACCATTCTGTGCTTCTTGTTAGCTTCATACCATGAGTTTACCAGCTGAACCACGAAGCACAAACTTCTTTTCCAAAATTTTGAATGAAAAAAACTTGATAATATCCTAACATGGACTAAAACAAAGGAACAAGCCAATAAAAATCCTACTAAATCAGCCTCTTATGCTTGGGTTTTAGGCTAAAGACAGTGGACTGGCTTCCCTCAAGAAATAGGATCTGGGGAAGGAAGGGTACAGGGCAGAGGAAGGGAACTTAGAAGACATAGACCAAGTGGATTTGACTACTAAAACTGTACAGCTCCCTATGGGATGATATCACTATAGAGCACTTTTTAAGGCTTTAATTGAATGGACCTCTAGGGAGGCCTGTGTATTAAGACTTCTGGGCACACTAGCTAACATAGCTAGACGTCTGCAGGACACTCAGAAAGCAGAGGGGAAGCACTAAATCAACACAGGACTTTGACATGACCTGCTGGTATCTGGTGCAGATCAAAAGTGAGTGTGCCTGACGGGGGATGGGATTGAGTAAAGAGCACAGCTGGGGAGGAGAGTGGAGAGCGTGAGCACACGTTGCTAGAATACACTCAGCATTCTCATGGCTACCATTCCAATCTGGGCTACCACCCAGATAGATGTGTGGACGAGTTGATAGGGAAAGTGACCGGCCAAGTATCATGATCACACTCTTGGATTCTTGGTGGGCTTGCTAGAGTTAGTGGCATTTTTCCATCATCGGGTTTATTTACCTGACATCAAAACTGACCCTCTAGTTTTTCCTGAAGGTTCTTGTGGAAACGAATGTCTAATCCCGTTCCCAGTGCATGGGACTACCACTCAGGACCCCACCTGTGTTGCTCTGGGGGGAGCGCTTTGTCAGCTCTCCCTCTCCTCTCAGAGTTGCAGGCAGATGTGGCTGGACAGCTGGGGATCGTTAGCAACAATCAAGGAGCAGCATTAAAAGGCAGCGGGGTTGAGTGTCTTGGTTCTTACGCTGGCCTGCCTGAGGAAGCCATCTGGACAGGGGAAATTTGCCTTCAACCTTGGCAAGAGAACTTTGTTCTGTTTGAACTTTGTTTAAAGCCTCAGAGTGGGTGATCATTTTGTTTAAACTTTCCTTAAAACAAAGAGTGGGAGATCCCCCGCAATTAACAACAGGAACCTTCTTCCGGTCTTAACAGGTTTGATAGGAAAAAACACAATGGCTATCTTCTGATAGCCATTAGTGAGGTTCAGTTAGCAGGATGGAAGGAAAGACACAAATGAGTGGGATTTTGCAGTCTCAGGAGAGCTAAGGTACTAAAGGTATAATCACATTGTGCTTCATCCTTGATTGGACCTTCTCCCACTTAGGGGCTATCCCCACTGATGGCTAAGGGCTTCTGTCTGTGGCTACCATACAGCAGCAATTTAATTTTCAGCATAATTTCCTACGTTCACTGTTCATCTTTGCCCAGGAATTGACTCAATGCTCACAAATGGTGGGATTTGCTGCTCTGCCTTGAAGTGATTCAGTAGGGAAGTGCATCCTCTCAGTTGTGAGGCAGTTATAAATGCAGCTGCTTTTTTTCCTAGTCCTATTTATTTAATACAGCCCAAATATTGGACTTCAGCCAAATTCATAGAGGGGTGGTCATGCAGTCAAAGTTTTCTCTTTAAACCGAAAGGTTACTATTACATCTGTGTCTGTGTTGATATTATCTAGAACACATCTATTTATACATGGGAATAAGTATGTATTGAGCCCCCAAAGGAAAGTTCCTGGGAAAACCCCTAGCACCTGGCTGGCGTAGGCCTATGACAGAAGTGTGGGGACCCACCTTCCTTCTCTGCTGCTTTCTTGTTTCCTGACTGCGGTAGGAGTGAAGGCGAACTCAGCCTGGTCTCTTGGGCAGTGGCTATCGTTGCTCTCCCAGCACACACCGCCTCCCTGCCTGTTTTCTCCCTGCATCTCTTGCTGCCCTGCAGCCCTACCTCTGCCTGGGTCCCTTCTCCTGTGGGTTAGCCTGCAGGCCCCTGCTTAGCGTCCTTTCCCCCAAGACGCCTCTTTGGCTCCCCGGGCTGGCTCCCTAGCACTGCATTCCCTCTGTGTTGTCATTGCTGGTTTAATGGCTTGTCTCTTTGATTAGACCGTAAACCTTACAGGAGCAGGGCGTTCATCACGTCTACCATTGAGTCTTCTGTGCCTACAGTAGCTACTGCATGGTGGTAGATGGGATTCAATCAATATTTTTGAATTAAAGAACAAAGTGAGAAATGAATGGATGGATAAAAGAAAGGAGCCAATGAGCTGTCCCCTCATTCTAAAGCATTGCTGAGAGGTGAGTTTAGGGAATCCCAGTGGGAGGGATTGCTGCCTCCCCACAGGCCTGACATACTTGCCACGAACTTGTACAGGACTTCCACACATATTTAAAAATAGTCCCCTGATTGCTTCCTCATGTGTTAAATGCCAAAGGGCAGGGGTCCTGTGGACAGAGGTGGAAACTGCATGGATGTTCTGCAGCTAGTGTTGTGAGGACGTTCTCTCCTCCAGTGGAAAAGGGGCTGTGTATAGGAGGGGGTCTCTGGAAGCCATGGGGGCCTGCAGGTGGGAGGCCAACATGTCCCTGGTCTAGTGGCCCTTTACCTGTAGAGAGGAAGCCTACCTTTTCCCTCCTGTCCCTCTGTCAGCACAACCTACACACCAGGAGCTAGGTGAGTTTATACCGTTTCGCCAGGTGGTGCAGATGCTTTGATCCTTTATAGGAATACAGTTTGGGGTTCCTGGTTGCCTCTTTACCATTCCCTACTTTCATCCTTAAACCTGACCTACTTCATTCGTTGATCCTACCTGAGTGCCTAGATTTATAATCAGGTGGATCCCTAATTATACACAATATCAATTAAATATATAAGCAATTAGTCCGTGTTGCTGGAGAAATACCTAAAAGCAATCCTGTGTATTCATCATCCCATTTCATATGGGACTAAAACTTAATTTCATATGTACGATTTTTTTTCACTGTTAAAAACAGCTAAACGTAACTGGTCAACTAAAAATAAGTAAGGCAAATGTACTCCGTATGTATGCTACATATTAGAAACAAATACTTATAAATAAAATGTTCATATGTTCTGTCTCAATAATTTGGTGTCTGGAAGTCTATCTTAAGGAAATAGTTTAAAAATGCTGTTAGAACTGTGTGCATAAAGATGTTCAACACAGCATTGCTTATCAGAGCAGTGAGCCTGGAAACAGCCTAAATGTCTAACCTTAAGAGAATGGTAAAATAAATAATAGCAGGGCCTTCTAATATAAAGGAATGAAGCTGTAAAAATGATCTTCACAGATGGGTTTTAATGGCTGTTAGTGCTGATGATATACCATTAAGCATGAGGAGCAGTATACAAAGGCGTGTGCATGGTGTCAGCTATTGGGTCAACATGCACACATGAAGGAGAACACACCAAAATGGTGACAGTGATTGTCTGGGTAGTGAGATTGTGAGTTCTTAGTCTCTTTATCACATTCTCCAAAATTTCTACAATGAGCCAGCATTACCTTTTAAGTGATTATTTTTATTGAAAAAAATAAATGATTATAAAGCATCATAATATGTTGTGCCTTTGGTTTATATGCTTGGGTATCACTCTTTGTCAGGAGTAGTGACTTTTTTTCAAAGCTGCCAGTGGCACCAAAAGCTACAATCGGGCTTTGTATACATATACCATACAGACTGGCTTCTCAGGGGAAGGGTATTCTCATACAATTCTTGCTGGAAATTTCTGAATGAATTGTGCTCTCTGAGCAAGCTTTTTCTTGGGTTCAATAGTCAATAAATGTTATCAGAGTGGAAGTAACTGAGTGGGTTGATGGTTAATAGAATGTCTTGTATAGAGCCTGCTGTCTGCATCAATGGAAGTTTACATCACAATGCCACAAAACGGAAATGAGGTGATTCGTGTAGCTATTTGGAGACATTAAATGGTACAGACCTTGGTTATTATGGCCCAATTTGGGATTGCTATGATCTCTTGCAAACATTACTTGTGCAGGCAATAGACAGACAATTTTAAATTAGTGGTGGCCTCCTTTAAGACGGCGAAGCTGTATAATTAAAGGCCTAGGTCCCGGCACATTTAGTTTGATGCAATATTCATTTTCCTCTGAAAAGGCTAGGTCAAACAGAAGCTTCAGGTCATGTGGAGACATGAATTGGGGCCTCTGTATCCCATTTTACTTGCATTTCAAAACTGCCCATGATGTGCCACATTAGGGGGCCTTTTTGTAAGACAGGTAAGTTTGGAGTATAGGAGAAAGAAAAACTCTATTAGGGTTCTATCATAAAATTCTTGACTTTTCCTGTCTAGATTGAATCCAGTTTACTTCTCTGAGTAAATCCATTGAATACATATTTACTCCTTTTTTAAAAATTTGTTTCTTTGAATTTTAGAGAAGTATAGTTCTCGAATCTCAATGGAATGACCAAATTTTAAGAGCAGTCAATATTGGATGAGAAGGCTGGTCATGAGTTGAGAAAGAGATCTAGGAACAAAGGAAACCAAGAAAAGCTTCCGTGTCTTATTCATACACTCTATGCTGCATCCTGCAACTCAGAAATACTAGCTCATCCAGTCCTACTAGGGGCTTATACTTATTGAGCCCTGCACGAGTGCTTTACGGCATCGCTGAATCCTTACAACCATCATTTGAACTGGGTATTATTTTGTTTTCTTTTATCCCTAAATCACAGATGAGAAGGAAGTGCAGAGTGGCTAAAGAAGAAGGTGGTTCCCACCCCCAGCCCCAGCCCCAGGCTAAGATGTCAAATTATGGACCTTCCACAGAGGATTGGACCTGCTCTGGAATCACTTGAGAACCTCCATACTGTGCATTTAATTATAAGCATTGTAACTCCAAAAGCGCCTCTGCATTTCCCTGTGTATAGGATTAGAGCTGCCTTCATCCTCAGAGGGTCAGGGCCCATGGAGTCACTAATAATTTAGACAGTCTTGGTGAAATTAGGACTTGAAGCATTTCTCCATCTTTGGCTCACAAGTGCTGAAGCCAAGCCAAAACACGGACAATGTGGAACAATCGGTTTTGCCGGGATGTGTCTTCCCTCCAGGTTTCCAGGAAACAGGCTACAGTGGAAAATCCAGATGGAAGCTTTGAGTCTCACCAGCACTGTCAGCCCTGTGCCTCTTCTCTTGTGGCAGGGTCATTCACTTCTACCTTTAAACATGTTAGTTCCATCCATTAGATGAAACCTCCAGTTCCAGTATGAATCTCAGAGGCATTTGGTCAAGATTACAATGTTGTAAGCAAATGAAGGGAGTCTTTGGGGGACAGAAACATTTGTTGTGAAAAGGTAACTGGGAATTTACAGAACAGAAATGTAAAGATTCAAGAAATGATGAAGTCCTGGAGAATCATCACTCACTGAATTGCCTCAACCTTAGATTCCAAGCAAAGTTATCAGCATGTTATTTAGAGAAGAAAGAGTTTCATTGTTCTTGGAAACCCCTTACCAGCACTCCCCTCCCCGCCCCCCCCCCTTTTAAAGGAAACTAAAGTTTCTCTTTAGCCAGGGAGAAGTTGGTAATTACTATTGATGATTTACACATGAGGCACCTGCCCAAGTATGCAGCTCTGCCCAAGGATATTGAAGAAGAATTTAGACACCTTTAATGGGAGACAAAGACTTTCTGGCAAAGTTATCTTGAGAAAATATAGAAGAGCAAATATTTCATGTTCTCAGGTACATTTTCGAAAGTCTTCACTGATTTTCTAGCTCATTCACAATTTGGTTCAAAGCGAGTGCTTGTGTACCTTTCACATCACCTGGATGCTCACCACTAGCATGTTTTCCTCTCCTTGGGCACACGGGAGATAACACGCCCCAGCCACTTTGGATCAGTGGACCATGAGCAGACATGGCATGTGCCACTTCTAGATGGAAGCAGAGGGAAGCCCTTCTACGACCTTCAAGTGCTCTCTACCTTTGCCAAGCTGGCCTGGAAACCTTGGGTTAGAATTATGGAGCCACAGGTGAAAGCAACCTGAGTCTGTGGGCACAGGTTGGAAGAGAGCTGCCCTGGAGAACAGCAGGACTCACTGCATACCCTGCAACAGTGAAAAAGAAAGCTCCCTTTGATATTGAAAGCCGTTGATATTCAGGATGAGCCTCTCCTGGTTAACACATGGACTCCCCCACAGGGTAGCCTCAGAGTGAACGTTACTCCATCATCCATTTAAGAATAGTTTTCTATTTTCCAAACCTACTTAAAATCTAGCCTGGTAAAGAGAAATTGCTGAAAACAAGAGTTTTCCTGACATCTGGAGCAGTTTTCTAGCTCCACCACAGATTGTCAGGTGTTTGAATGCTGCCAGCATTGGTCTTGATAATGGTCTTGTGTTTTCCTGAATGCAAGTGACTTAATGTCTTGCAGGCCACACCCTGCTATGAAGTAAATGTGGGATGAGTCTCTTCAGTTTTCTCCATTGAGAAGATCCAAGCCAAAAATGACTTCCTTGCATGGCTTTCCAGGACAGCTAGTCATTTTCCCACCACCTTAATGGTTTTTTGCCATATCTTCATACTCTCTTTACTGCATTTTGCTTAGTATTTTTCTCTAAGTTAACTCACTTTTTGACAAATATATTTTAAAAGTAGCTACTTTGTCAATACTGTAAATGGAAATCTATTGCCTGCTGGAAATAGAAGATAACTACAAAATTAACTATAATGAAAAAATAGTTTATTAAATTCAAGCCAGTAAATGTTCCCTGCTGTTATAGACTGAAAATGTGTGTCCCCCCCTCTCCCTTCATATATATGGAAGCCCTAACACCCAATGTGATGGTGATGGTATTGGGAAGTGGGGTCTTTGGGAGGTAATTAGGTTTATATGAGATCATGAGAGTGGTCCTTATGAGAAGGGATACACAAGCTCTGTGTCTCCATGTGCATACACAAGTAAAGGACATGTGAGGACACAGTGAGAATGGCTGTCTATACAAGCCAGGAAGAGAGCCCTCACTAGAAGTCTAATCTTCCAGCATCTTGATCTTGGACCTCCCAGCCTCCAGAATTATGAGAAATAAATTCCTGTAGTTTAAGCCACCCAGTCTCTGGTATTTTGTAATGGCAGCCGAAATGACTAACACACCTGCAAAATACCCCAAGGCTAAGGGCTACCATTTCTTTGAAATTAAAAGGGGAAAAAAGCAATTGTCAAAGAGATGCTAAGGCCATAGTAGCCTATGTGGAGACTTTCTAGTTGATGCAATCAGGAGAACTGAAAGGGAACTGAAGGCGGGATAACTTTCCCAGCATTAAAATCAGACACCACATCTGATGGTATCTCACACTTGATTATCAGTGACCCAGAGCAAAGGAGAGAATCAGAACTCTGTATATGGGACCTCAGCTAGAACATAAGTGGCACCTTCTTCACATATACTGTGTGTCCCTCCTATCTCTTTTTCACTTTTATCTAATCAACCTTTGAAACATATTATGCTATAACAATTAGGGAAAAAAATCAAACTATGTTTCAGATAAGATCTGTATAGCTTTTTTATGTTAGCTGAAGAGGGGAAAATTTGCAAGATATATTGCTCATGCAATATATATTGATCATATTTTATTTGATCTTAGTAAAAAAAAATGAACAGCTCTAGCTATTTAATAAAAGCTTAGGCACCAAAAGCATTTTTTTTATTCTCCGGAAGTCAATATGCTTTGTTTAGTATTTAATCACAAGTTTAACATAATTAGAAGGTGAAGCTCTGTGGAGTTTTGTTTTTTAAAGAGGTAATAGTTTTCACTTCTTGCCTAGGTGTTCTTAATTCCTTTAGGAACTTAAAAAACCCAGTTTACCTATCCGCCGTGGTGATGATAGAGCTGTCAAAAGTCATATGGAACTCTCTGAATGAAGAATTCCGCAATTAAATACAATCTTAATTCTAAACTAGCCCGTTTCCCCACCCTCCTCTCGCGCCCCCCGCCCCCCCCACCAGATTTAAAGTAAAATGCTGTGTTTATTCCAAGAAATACAGTAATGACAAAAGGAAAAGCTTCTTTCCTCCAAATTATCACATTGCAGACATGTTTCCTCCTGGAAAGACACAGAAAAATATGATGGCACCTAAATCCAAGTTTACTGGCTGCCACTTGTCATCTGTGAGGAACTATTATGCAAAGGATAACTGCTCATAGTGAGTTTCTGCTGGTATTGGGCTTGAATGTTCCCAATCACTTAATATCCTTTTCTTTACCTTTATTATCAATTCCTTTCCTTTATTTTCATGCTATCCCATGGGTTGTGAACTCAACCACATGGCAGTCTCAAGGTTGACTTGATTGAAAGATATAGCCTTGGGGAATATGTCTAGATGTTTAAATAACAAGAGGGTAAGAGGAGAGCTTGGTCCAGATGCCCAGAGGCTTGAATGCTCCTCCTTTCTCCATGGCTTTCTGGTTGCCTTCTGGAGAATGGGTGAAAACTCAGTTCTCTTATTCCCAAAACGAAGGGTTGGGCCTCTCAAAGTGGTCTAAGCTTTCTGTCTTCTATAGAGCCGTACAAGTAAAGTTTAACTTTACCATATAGTGTAATTCTGGCTCATTGATTCATATTTTTTTTTCATGGAACTCAACTCGTCAGCCCCATTATTTTCACCATCCTTTGTTTTAATTGCTATTTTTAATGTGATTTTGTATGTTCCAGTGTCTATGGTCAGCGACTTCTCTTTCTCCTCTTTATTTTTATTGTTCCCTTTTTCTCATCCTCTTGGTGTCATTTCCTTTTTTATCTCCTCAGTAAACATGTCCACCTCCCTCCTCACCCTCCCTTAGACTGACCCCTGGTAGCCTGCTACTAAAAATGGCTGAGCATATTGAGGAAAAGGGAAAGGTGGGGAGGCGGATGAAGGAAAAACATCATCCTCTTTTCACTGTGATCCATTGTGTACTGGGTTTCCTGGCAACACTCACTCCTGAGGTATCACCCTCAGAGGGCTCAGCCAACTTCCAAAATGGTGCATGCTTACTTTGTATTCCTAAATCCAACTGAGGCTTGAGCACCACCCTCCTCTTTCCTGCATTCCTTCTGCCATTGTTAAGCATGTCGTTATTACTTGTTTAGTCTCAAACTGAGAATCCTGGCATCCAGGGAGTTTCCTTCCCTGGTTTTTCTTGCTAGAATAGTTCATTTCATTTTTCATCTCTGCCCTTGGCTGAGTCATCTTATCTCACGTCACGGCCCCTTGTGTAGTCTTACCTTCAACTCTATCTTGTTGCAGTCCCCCAGACTGCTTGCTACAATTGAAAGTTTCCCCCTACCTATGCCTGTTGGCCATCTGTCTGTCCTCTTTAGAGAAATGCCTCTTCATATTCTCTGCCCATTTTTTAATTGGGTTGTTTGTTTTTTTTGGTGTTGAGTTGAATGAGTGTTTTATAAATTTTGGATATTAACCCCTTATCAGATATATCATTGGCAAATATC
>NW_017731806.1:1167940-1183634 GCF_001890085.2 Hipposideros armiger
TATAGTCATGGGATGTGGAGTATAGTGTGGGAGTGGAGTCAAGGGAATTGTAATAGATATGTATGATATTGGGGGGGGGAAGTGGGGCGGCAGATTGGGGGAGGGGATTGTCACTTCAAGAGGTAAAAAGTATAACTATTGCACTGTGTTGTACAGCTGAAACTAATTTTTAAAAACGTGTATTTCACAATAAAAAAAAAAGAAAGTTTCCCGCTTTCTTTCAAAAAGCCAAATTCCATTTTTCTTTGACTTCCTCCTCAAAATATCCTCCATGAGTAAGGGGTGTAAACAGGGCTATAAATGTCCACTACTGTTAGTAGGCCCACCTGTGGGCTCGGCGTCCTTCCTGGGCCACACTCCTGGCTGCTGACCACATCATGGCCCTAGGGCACCCACCGGCATGGCTCCTGACCCCACAGCCTGACTGTTGGTGGGCTCCAGGAACGCACACGGGGCTTGGCTCACACTGATTCACACTTGCAGGCGCTCTGCTTGTTACAACCGGGTGATTTCCTGAAGTACGTACATGTTCAAACTGCTTTCTAGGGCAGGGTCTCCCAACTTACCAGGGGTAACCCCTGTCAGTAAAAAATTATGAGCATGTGCCTGTGTCTCCAGTGTATGTCTATTTATTTATAGATAAGATATATGCATGTTCTATATCAAAAAATGTGTTTTATAAAGAAGACATGTAACTTTTAAAGGGATGAGCTACAGTTACAATAGACAATGTTTTAAACATAATTTTTATTTCATTTAGTTCAATGGTACAGAAGACCTTTATGCCTCTGCTGAGATAAATATTGTTAATAATATTTTTAATAAGAGCAGTATGATTTAATGTCAGTTCTGATGAGATCATTGTAGTTTTACCTCATAATGTGGGTGATGAAGAGCACTTATTTGGTGTAGAAAAGCATTGGCTTTGCCGGTTTCTTGTTTCCTGATCCTCATACATATTATCTTCAGTCCCCAGTTTCTTTAAAGGAAATTTTTGGGCCACATGATTGTTTTGAGAAGGTTAGTTTAGTTAAAACTAGATTATATGAGCTGTAAGCCCAATTAACCAGGCACATGTGAGCTGCAATACATTGCAAGCCACTGGCCCCACTGTCCACCACGGGAATCCATTCCCTTGGGACCCGTTCGTAGCCATCCTGAGGCCTTGACCTCTTAACATATGCATAAGATGAGGAGGCCAGTGCTAACCTACATAAAGTGATCTTTTATGTTTTCTTTTTACATCCTAGTTAACCACCTTATGCACTTTAGAGGCCACTGATCTGTCACTGCTTCCTGGCATATTCTGAGTCTAGTACCCTCTATGACTAACCCTGCTCCCTTTTCCCGGTTCCCTTATGTTAAGTCCCCCTGGCGAACCTCCTCAGGCACAGCTGTTCTCAAGAAAATGTCAACAACAGCCTTTCCTTCTGCTGTTCCCAGCCCTTTTCCTTAGGAGTTCTGAAATAAAATTTAATTGTGTGTAGTTGATGAATTTTTTTTTCCCTGCTTAATTGACTTAAATTTACCTTAGAAAATGGATAGAGGAGAGGGGAGAGTTTAGCATGTGCCTGGTGCTTTATGGAGGCCATCTCATGCCATCCTCAACAACCTGAGGAGACAGGTGGCGTATGAGGCCCTGAGGCTCTAAGATGTATAGTAATTGGACAAGGTAATAGAGCTAATAAACAGGAGAACTGGAATGTGAATCCTGGTCTCTTTGACAGTAAAGTCCACCTGTGTTGACTTCTATCAGTGATTTCAGATAGGGAACATGTGACAGGGGCTTCTCACTAGGAGTCATCATGGAAGCATTAGTCTCTGAAAGACCAAGAGGCTCAGGTCAGGAGTTTCTCCAGGGAAGCTCATCCATCCATCCATCCATCCATCCATCCATCCATCCATCCATCCATCCATCCATCCATCCATCCAACAAAAATGTCCTACTTACTATGAGTGAGGCATTGGAGTAGGTACTGGGGATATAATAGTGAAGGAAACATGTGGGATGCTAAGATGAGTGCTGGGGGTCAGGGAGGAATTTGGGTACCTATTTGGGTAGGAGGCTATGTAGCTATGCTAGAGCTATACAGGAAGGGAGATGGGGGGTCAGGATGTCAGAGCTTGAAACAGCAGTTTTGGGTTGGTCTGTGTGGTTGAAGATAGAAACTGCAGATAATTTTTGGAAGCTATAGATCTACCTTAATATCCTGTTGTTATGTGGTACACATGTAGGCTAGGGCATCTAAGTACTGGGCCACACCTGAAGCTGTTCCTTAGGCCCGATGCTCTCTCTCCTTGTTTCTCATAGCAACTCTCTTGAGCTGGAAATAAATAAAATGCTTGCTGAGTACTTAGCCTGTTGAATTGATTGATATTTGTTTAGGAATCTATGCTTTATAGGGTATGGTTGTTTCATTGATAGCTGATTAAAATGGGACTCTTGAAAAGGATCATAACTTGCTTTTTTAATATCAGCTTCTCTGGGAAAATCAGATTAATCTACATCATTAAGTTTAGAGCATCTTTGCTAGAAAACCAGAAAACCAACACAATGAGCTTGAGGCCTGCCTACCATAACATCCACTTGGGGCCCTCTGGGACCTTTTATTCCTCCCTCTTCCCCAGATGTTCAGGACATACACAAAGTTAGTCATCTGGACATCTAAATCCACATTTTTGACAGTAAAGAATTGCTTCACAATAGTAACATGACTGGGAAGGTTTCCTGTCATGATAAATTCCATAAATCCAGAGCCTCATCTGCCATATTTACTTGTGAGTCCCTTGAGCCCAGAATAGTGCCCGGCACATAGTAGGTGCTCAATAAATATTTGTTGAAAAAAAAAATGAATAAATGAGGTATTTTTGCACTTTTAAAATTTTGACATTCAATATTATTTTATATTTCAGGTGTAATAAATGAAGCAGTGAATAATGCATTATGTTTAATTTTGTCTATTTTTATTGGTGTCTTTTAGCTTTTATTCTTTAAAGAAAATGTTAAGCAATTAAAGAACTGTTTACTATTTTAAGTTTTTTAAAAAGCGTATTAAATTGGTGCTTAAATTGGTTTGGGTCATAGGAAGTGAGTCCCTAAAGGTAGTTATGCTGGGCTAGGGACAGCTGAGATACACATGCATACTCTCAGATCAAGCCTGACAAATCCCTTTTTTGTTTGCTGCAAGTACTGAGTTATTTTTTTTTCATCATTGGTGGACAGTACACCAAATGTATTGTATTGGGGATATCTTCTCCCCCATTTATTTTTTTTAAAAATCCATGTGTGTTTTCAGGGAAATGTAAGCCATAAGTTTCTGATTCATTTATACTTAACTCATCAAAATGTGGTTTTGTGAGCACTCTTTGATATCCAGGAAGCCTTATGATCCTTTTAACTATACTGTTCCAGCCTTTTCCCTTGTAGAAAGGAGAAGTTGCATTTGGCCAAGGACATATAGTATAACTACGCACCAAAATACTTAAGTGGGACCCAGACTCCACTATTTGAGAAGGCTTTAAACTAGAGAAATTATTGCCACAGCTCAATACCTTTCTCTCATCAACTGATGCTACAAAACACCAAACAGAACAATGGGACAATGTGCTGACTATGGCTAAGGAAGGTTTTTGGTTCTTTCTTTTGGGAGAGTTCCTGGAAATTCCTTTTTAAGGAAGTGAATGTATGTGACTTCCAATGGATTTTAGCTGTCAACGGGACAATCAAATATCAGCTTTTCCCCTGTGTACTTGAAAGCCACTGATATTTTTTCAAGTTGGGGAAGATAGTAAAGTGATATCTGTGGGCTGAGCACTGGCAAAATTCTAGTATTTGCAGAAATGAACAAAATATATGTATTCTTTCTTTCCCATTGTTTGGGCAGAAGTTTTCAGTCCTCAAACAAGCATGCAAGACTGCTAAGCTGTATATAAATCCTATGGTTACTACAAATACAGAAGAAAAGTATTTTTAAACAGTATTTTTTTGGTAGCTAATACAAAAATTGTATTTCTTTTCAGAAAGTTTTTTTTAAAGTTAAATCATTATCAGAACATTTTATCATCCAATTCTCCAAGGAAAAAATAACACATAAGAAACTGAGACATATCTAGAAATTAATTGTTCTGAATCTCAAGGTTCTAGCTTTATAATACACATAATTGATGCAAATATTATATCCCTTATTTTGGTTGCACATAACACATATTTAGGCCTTATGTTAATCTTTAGACACATTAACCCCATTTTCTGTAACAAATTAGTCTGAGTGCTGAGTTGGCAAACAGCTGCCATGGGTTGCATGAGAAAAATAACTCCAGAAATGAGAAAATGTTATTGGTTCCTTAAATACTGGAGGCCAGGACTTTGAGAAGACAGGAAACAAAGCACTTTAGGGTTTTGCCAGGAGGCCTCATCAGTTTCAGCTGTGGATAAAGGCCCTCCTCATCTAACCCCAGGTTTTTTTCTGCCTCTATGTGAGTGATCATGGACAGGTTTCTTTTAAGGAAATCACTAGAAAGGCATCAGAAGATGACATCAACTCTCTTTAAATCCTACCTCATGTCATGCTGAGGGTGTTTTTTTCTTGGTGTCCTATAGTTAATTGGTCTTTCCCAACATATCATCCGTTAGTTAGACATGGGTCAGATTTTCAGATTTAAGAGAGACGATGACTCACAGGAAGATAAGAGGACGCTGTGTTCCCCAGTCCACCCCTCGTGTTCATGCAAGGGAGTGTGTCTACTTTTGTTCAAGAGCTTCTCTTGAATGGACAGTAAGATATGGAGTGGCTATACTTCACCCAAAGGTCAGACATAACAAATTCAAGGGATTCATAGCTATAGTCTCTTCCCCCCCCCCAATTAAATATAATCATCTCTTAGGGGGACTGCTTCCAAGACTCCTGCAGATACCAAAATCCACAGATGCTCAAGTCCCTTATATAAAATGGCATAGAGTTTGCATGTAACCTATGCACATTTTCCCATATACTTTAAATCATCTCTAGATTACTTATAATACCTAATACAATGTAAATACTATGTAAAGGGTTGTTATATTGTTTAGGGATGAAAAAAAGTCTGTACTTGTTCAGTACAGATCCAACCATAGTAAGCCTAACTATATAGTACACAATAGCAACAATGTAACTTTTCCCCCCAGTATTTTTGATTCATTGTTTGTTGAGCCCACAGATATGGATATGGAGGGCTGACTGTAATGCCAATGCTTGAAGCAAACTAATGTCTTATGACTTATTTAGGCAGCTTTTCATGTCACATTTTTCTTTAGTTTCTTGCTTCAACTGAGATTCACAATCTGTTTTTGTAGAATATCTCACTCAACCAAGCAATATTGTGTAGACCTTGCCAAAGATGGATATCTCCACCTGTGTTCAGGAGAGACCTTTTTCTGGCTACCCTTTTCTGCCATTTCCAGATGATAACAAATATCTCTAATGTCACGACATATTATTATTGCTCAATCACCCAGTCAAATTCATGGGGGGGGGCAATTCCTAGAAGTTTGGAAAAGTCGCTAAATTTTATTTACCTTCTCTTGATTGGTGGTATTTGTATCTTGGGTTCTTGATGCAGAGAAAACATGGGGCAAAGAGAAATGAACATGTTCCTACTGATAAAACCATTTCAGAAATGCAGGGATGGTACTTTGGGGAGCTCAGTTAAAAAAAATGATGTATCACTATGGGAAAAAATGGTGGAAGATTATTAGCTGTTAGGTACAAATTAAGAAATTGTGATTTCCTGAATGATGAATTATAGGAAGAAGTGGAATTTCCCAAAATGGTGAAACTCATCTCTCATCATTCCCCCCGCCCTTTCCCATCCTGTCCTATATTACCAAGTCACTAGAACTTAGGCAGGATGTGGAAAAAGAAGTCCATCTCTATGGCAGAGTTGATCTTCAGCTTTCTTTGCTATGGAGCAGTGGTGATTCATGCCTTCCTCTGCTGTCACACTGTCAGCATCCGCTAATCATAGCCCCATGATCACAGGACTTGTGCACATAAACAATTTCCAGGAGGTACAGAACCCAGGGACCTCTCAGGCATAAACACCAGTTATTCTGTAATGCATTACACCCCCTTCTCATCATCTTGACATGTGCTTGAAATAATAGCTTTCCTTAAAATGTTTGAACATGTCAGTGGACTAGATCCTTTCACTGTCCTTGGTACACACACATTTGTTTCACCAGGCCCTCTTCCTTTTAAATGAAAATCTTTGGCTTTTCCAATGAAGCTCAATGGATTTGCTTCTTGAAGAACATTAAGAAGATACAATGGTGGGATCTCAAACACAAGCTACTTCCTCTTGTGCTTTGCATTTATATGTTTTGGAGTACTCAGGGTACCTTGTAATGCTATTGTTAAGCAGAGTGCATATATTTGGTGTTTAAATTTGTGTATTCTTTTTATACTAGTAAGCTAAGTCATTTAACTCCCACTCCTCCTCAAACAGATGTCTCCAGCCAACTATGTTCCTCCATTCAGCCTGTTTATCCAGCCTGAGAAAGGAGTCAATAACTTCTAATTACTCTAATTAGTTTCTGTATTCAGTAAACACATATTTATTGAATGCCTACTGTGTCATGCATTGCAATAGGCATTGGTAAGTCTACAGTTTCTGCTCCCATGGGAGTCTAGAATTAAGAGGAAAAACACTTACCATGTGAAACCATAGTTGTCCATTGCCTATAGTCTCTGTCGGGTTGTTACAATAAGGGTTAGTAGATTTTATAAATCTCTTAATACTGAACTTCAAACAGAAGAAAAAAAATGTTATCCATTATATATCTCAGCTATGTGTCCTCAGTAATTGGAAAATGAGAAGGTATACCTGTGTTGGCACTTCTAGTGTCTGGTGTTATCTTACTAGGGATTCTTAGCTCTTTGTGTTTCAAAACTAAGCCAAATTGATCACTTCTCACATTTTAATATGCGTATGTAAGCCTGTCTCCCCAGTCTTTCCAACAGAACTATGTAGGGATTAATACATATTATTCTTTTTTACAAATGAAGACACAGGCTCAGCATGTTTACTTGATGTATCCAAAATAAGTTAACCCATAGTATGTGGGGCCTAGTATGTTTGATCCCATCCTTTACCTTTTTTGGGTACTAATTAATAAGAATAGCAGCCACGTGTAAAGATAGGGCAAGCTTTTTAGCTCAGGATCATTTAGGGACATTGATGTGATTTTAACTGTGCTTCTCATATCATATGCATGAATCAACCTCTGATATACTGTGTGAGAGGAATACTGGGGGAAGAACTTCCAAATCTCTTAGCTATGACCTTAGAAGTCATTCTTTCCTCTAATTATGCTTTTTTTTTCATGCTCTGAGAACTAATAATATTTTTAACTATTTAATGAAATGATACTGTCAAAATCTAATTGTCAGGAACAGATCACTCATAAAAAAATATGTCATTTAGCTTTACATTCAGGGATCCCTTTGCAGTCTTAGCCCAACTTTAGTTTAGGGATAACTACCCCACTGTGGTGAATACCTAATGATGCAGGAATAAAGCATTATATACAGCTTTCATTAAAAACTGTAAAAAACAATGAATAACAATGAATATATGAAAATAAAGAAAATGTTGAAATGTACTAAAAATTAGCAACCTACAAATTTAATAAAATAAGAAATAAAATCGCAAAAATTAAAATAATAATTATCCTAATGAAATGGATCTCTTGTATTTTGCTGTTTGCAGTTTAAATTAGTACAAGTCTTGAGGTAAGTGGTTTGGCACTAGGAAGACCCAGAAAAATGTCTGTGCTCTTTGACCCTGTACTCCCACTCCTGGGAATCTGTCCTAAGAAGCAAACCTGAAATATGGGAAAAGCTAAAGCCACAAAACAGTAGAAATAGCATTTACGTGTCCACCAATAGGGTCATGGCAAATTAATTACATGTTATTTGCTTAATAGAATTAACGGCCATTAAAAAGAATAGTGTAGTGTCAAGGTAAACACTTTGGGATACACTTTTTAACTGAAAATGCAAAATTAAAATACGTACAGATTTATCCTATAATTACAAATAGGAGAAAAGCAGATGCATGTGGAAAAAAAAAAAAAAAAGCTAGAGGAAATTTAGCCTAATACTAACAGGTTTAGTGAGGGTCATGGAATTTCTTGGTGGTTTTGTCTTTTTCTATTTTCCAAAATTTCAGTAATGATATTTTTATTACCTATATTCAAATTATCAATAAAAATATGTCTAATTGAGTTGTTCTCCACAGCTGTGTTGAGGCTCACCAGTTGGTTTGGAAGTGAGTGGGAGGAAAGGGGTGGAGTTAGAGCTAGCAAGCAGAACCGGTCACAGAAAGCTCTGGCCTGTCCTCTCCACATAGCTGCCCAAGAAGGGCGACAGTTACTGAGAGGGGAATGTTGTGCCAGAAGCTCTGTAGATATACTTATTAGCAGAAATACTAATAAAGGTTACATTTATTGATTTGTTTCTTTATCTGAAATACTGGAATAATAGTTTTTGCCTGACTTCCTTACAGTGTTGTTGCCAGTGCATTTGTGGCAATGCCTATGAAATTGCACTCTGCCCCAAACACCCCATTCCCTGTTAGGTACCATTGTTTTAAAATAACAATAATAACATTTGAATCTTGGTTTTCTTATCTGAAAAATAGCAATAATAGCTTCTGTCCTGTTTACCTCACAGGATTATTGTTAGAATCAAATGAAATAATGTATGTAAATGAGTTTTGTTGACTCTACATGTTATAAAAATGAAAGCGGTTATTTTTGACTGCACACCTGGTTCCCAAGATATTGTGAATTTCGGAGTAGTGCTGAGTCCTAGCTTTACAAAATGGTGCCCATTTTCAAACTTTTGGGTTCACGTTTTCTCCGTGGAAGAGAAACACATGTTCTGAAAAGGCTTTTCTTCTAGCTCCTGCTGGGCCAGAGTAAGATCCTGTTGATGTCAGTGAAGTAAGTTGTTTAAACACAAGATTCACAGTCGTAAAAAGAATTTGTAGTCAAGATGATCTGTCACGGGGTGAGCCATCCATCTGAGGGCAACTGGGCTGATTGTGTCAGCTGATGAAGGAACATGGTACTACCATTCTCATCTTCCAGAGATAGGAACCAGCAACTGTCAGTGTTAGAAATAATGTGGACCATAAAGAAGCGGCTAGCATGCCAACTTTTGGAATTTCCAAGAAGTTTCTCAATCAGAAATCCAGAATATTCAATAGGAAAAAAATCAGTTTAAAATAAACCTCATCAAAATAGATAACCTTCTGCCAATTTCTTCCTTCAAAGATTATATATATCTATAATAGAAAGCTCTCAAAGTTCTTGTTACTCTATGAATGGCAGGTGAGAAAGAAAAGAATGAGAAAAAAAAAAAAAGGAAATCTTTCCCAGGCTTTGGCACCCAATATCATTTGTTCTTTAGCCACAACTTCATGCCCAGAGTTATGTATGAAGGACAAATATTGACATTTGAGGCCGATATTTGGCAAATCTCAATTTGCTTATAGACTTAGAACTGGGAAGATAGCAATCTGGAAGTAGCTATTTGGATTAATTGCTTTTGTAGAATGACATTGAATCTCCTGGTGATTACTTATTTCCAATAAGTGAGCTAGAGTGTAGGCATATTCCTTTTATAATTGCATTTAGAAAAGAAAATAATATTGATAACATTTTGCATGAACTAAAGAGAGTGAAGTATGGAGATGTTATCACCAGTCACACGCATATGTAAGAAAATCCCTTCTCAGGACTTATGGAGGTGGGCCACTTCCCCTTCTCAGGAGGTCCACACCCTCCAGTATGACCTGCCTATTTCAGTCAGGAAGCCCTTTGGCCTTCCAGTTTTACATGAAACACAGTTTTCCTAAGAAGTCTGTTCAAAATCAAACCCATCCACAAAACAAAAAAAAGTAAAACATTAAAATTGAAAGGAGTTTGGGAGAGGGAAAGAAAAAAGGAACTTAAACCAAAAATGTGTTTGAAAGGAATGAATATATTTGACCAGATCTCTTTTTCTGACAAAGTAAGGACTCATTGGAACCAAATTCTATAAAGCATAGAGTTAGTGTCACTGGTTATGCCAGACTCAGGGGAGTTCAAACAACAGTCACCCAGTTGACGCTCAGTTTTCTTACCTGTCAATTCCAAGTTATGATGATTAAATTGAGTGATGTCTATGGAATGCCTAGAATGTCAATGTATTGGACACATTTTGATATATTGATCAATGTATGTATAAAAATATCATATTTAAGCAGTATAAGGACTCCAGGTTAGCTACATTAATAAGTTTTTGTGAATTAAATCAATTTTTTGAATTGGATCATATTTTGAGAGATCCTACATGAACTGGTGATGAAAAGGACCCCTGTTTGTATATACCTCCTATTTTACTGGCTTGTAAATTGGGGTTTTAAAAATTTTTTGATCTTAGCAGAGCACAACTTATTTTTAATTTTAATATTAAAAACACTTTATGTTTATTCTCAGCATAATAGGATACAATTATGGTATCTAATTTATTTCATGACAGGAGGACACTGAGGCCCAGAGAGATTAAATGGCTAGGTAGTGGCTGACACCCAAATCAATTCCATTGAGGAAATATTTTCTTTTCATTAAAGTGTCTTAAAAACATCTCCACACAGATGATTTTTCTCTAGATCCTTTGTAAATGTTCAAAAGATGTATTGAAGAGTAGAATTTTTGCTTTATGAGAACTTCACCACTGGACTCATAATTTCCCAAGAAAACTCCCTTTCAAAAAAAGTTCTGTAACAAGTAATCTAAAAGTGATTTTTTTTTTCTTCAAAGAAAATTCCCTTTATAAAAGAAGGAAGTACACCAACCAGGACAGAGGCAGCCAGCTGAATCAGTGACTCAGTCTGTTCCATAAATTACAGCTCTGAAGTCAGTTTGAATGAGTGCTCACATTAAAAAAAAGAAAAAATGCCATGACACCTAAGGGTGTACAGACAGCTACAGAGGCAATTAGCTTTATAAAACAGAAAGAATTATTAAGTGTATGAACCCTAAGTTAACATGAAAGTCCAGAAATACATATTCAAATAGAGAATTGCCAAAGGACCTATAGCACGTTGAGAAATTGTTCTCCTGATCAGTGGTGAGAATTAAGTCTGCCATATGTATAGGTCAGAGGAGCATGCCTGCATGCTCACCTTTTGTGACCTGGGTTGGTGAGAGAAGGTGGAGATAGCACAGAAAGGCCAGGTGCCATGTCCTCCTCAGCTGGAAGGACGTAATGGGCCCAACTGGTCTGTCCTTACAGGGGCTGGTCCTTGGGCTTTTTTTTCAAGACCACAGACCATAATCCTTTGGGAAGCTTCTACTTCCATGGGTGATTTTGGTGATGATAAAAATTAGGTGAGAGTTTGAAAACTGAACTGAGTCCAAGTAACTGCACAGACAGCATAGTTACATTGGTGAGGCTGTGTTCCCTCTACACATCCAATCACACGCATTGTTTTATCACACTATGTTTCTTAAACTTCCCTCTTGGCCACAGTAAAAATTTGTAAAACACTCCATTAAAGGTCCTTGGTCAATCCTGTGGCTACAGTTTCAGAGAAGTCTTGTCAGCTTCATCTCTCTCACACTGTGAACAGTTTCCTGTGATCTCCCTTGCTCAGCTAACCCCCATGCACACCATGGCTGCCTGAGTCCCCACGCTCAGCCTTCCTAGATGCGCTTTTCCCGCTACTACTGGTGTCTTTAGGTTTAGTCACTGCGTTAGGGGCAGAACTTATCTTCTTAAGTTACCTTTTCTGCAGATGGAGAGAAAAACACAATAATCTCTGCTTCACGCTATACCCTAGTATCATTTATGGAGCAGAGCTGTTTGCCTCATAGCAAGAGCGGCTGAAACATTCTAGGAAAAGGAAACTAGGGTCTCCTCGAAGTCCTGTATAATTTCAGTATGTGTTACATTTTCTTTTTCTGATATTGTTTCATAATAGTTTCATTTGGAAGTGAAATTGTGAGTGTGAAGTTTTGTCTTGACTCCCAAATAAGCATGCAAGCCTCTTGGGATGCAGTGCCTGCCTTTTATTATTAGTCATGTATTGCACGGACTCTGCATAATGAATGGAACATGTTCAAATTACACTTTGTGGCTGATTGGTTAGAGAATTCTGAGAACACAATGAACTGTTCTGTCTTGAAGTCTAAGGAAGGCCCTCCCCGCTTTTGACCATTTCCTATGTAATTATTTTAGGTATCTCAGAAAAATTAATGGGTTCACTACCTTTAAAACATAATCGGATAATGAACTCTTCCAGTTGGCCTGTTCCCACCTCCAGCTGCCTCTTCTGAGAAAGACGCTGGGGGTGATGACGATGGCTTATATCATCAGCCTCTAAGCATTTCAGGGTGCTCTTTTGGAAATGCCAGTTCTATTTTGCAAAGCATTCAGGCCTCTCTTCAGATCAAACGAAACTTCTCAGCTTGTGACTATTTTACATTCTAGATTAATCTCTTTAGAGGGTTCCCATTCCCCAACCTATCCCTTCCAATAAATCTGAAAAGATTTAGAAAATGCTTACAAATACATATTTTAGTAACTGTAAATGTGTCAACTCTTTGAGGAGGAAATTTAGTTGAAAACTGTTTCCAGGTAGATAGAGTAGATTTCGTCCACTTTGCATAAGAAGCTGTGAATGGAGCAGGCTGAATTGTTTTTCCTAATCTAAGAGGAAAGATGTAATTGTCAGTTTTCCTGAGAGTGTTTCTATGTGCTTCTTGGTAACCTCTTTGTTTGCTCATTTCTATCAGACTATTAACTTCAGGTTAAACCTAATCATAAGGAACACCAAAGCCTCAGCATACTTCTAGCCCAACTCTGGGTATGTGCTCTCTGATCACGAATTTTATCTCTTTTGCATGCAAAAGGGAATCTGGAGATAGAGTTATGAAAGCTTATATTGGCATTAATTAAACATTAGAATATGATATATTCTATATGAATATAGAATAGATAACATGGCAGAACATTTAAAATACAGAGTGTCCCACAAAATCCACTATAAATAGTTGCTTTTGTCCTTTTTAATGATATTGCATTTGGATTATACTGTGCACATTTAAAATATGAAGCTTTCAAATTATAGGATGGTGATGTCCAGATTCCATATAGTGTAGGCGTTGGCAAACTTTTCCTGCAAAGGACAAGAGAGTAAATATTTTAGTCTTTGCAGGTCAGATAGTCTCTGAGCTACTCAACTGGGCCATTGTAGCTTGAAAGCAGCCACAGATGATAAATATGTCAATGAATGAGTGTGGTTGTGTTTCAATAAAATTTTATTTAAGGCCACTAAAATTTGAATTTCAAATAATCTGTGTCACAAATTTATATGTCACATAAGTATTCTTTTGAAATGAATTAGTAAGTTAAGGACCTGAACCCAGGAGAAGAAAGAAATTAGATGTCATACACATTTCTTGGACTGACTGACTTTCTCTCTTCAGCTATTAGACCATCTGAGTATCATAATTGCTTGTAGTTTCAGTGTTTGTTCCTGGTAAGAGTGACTGAGTATCTTAGGGAGTGGATGTAAAGGGATTTATTTAAAAAAAAAATTTACTCTTTATAACAGAACTTTAAATCTGTGAAGAATTAAGCTCCATTGGCCACAATATACACATGAGAGTTACATAAAAATTCATCTCACTAAACTTTTAGCATTTTCCAATATGGGGAAATAGTGTTGACAAAGGAAAGTTTTTGTTCTTCTTCAAATGGTAATTGTAAATATTTTGGCAGTGAGTCTTGCTATAAAATCAAAGTCATGACTCAAAAAGAAAATACTGCTAGTGAGAAGCTATCAGGGACCAAACCTGGTCTTCAAAAATGACTCCAGAAATCAGTTTGCATCTTCACTTCAGCGCTTGCTGGTGGAATAACAATCTCTCACTCTCCTGCGATGTTTCTTGTGTGTGAACTGCTTCATTTGTTCCCTTTATTACTCTGGTGGCCTTAGTGGCACAGGCATAGTTTGATTTTCCTTCCCCATTTCTCCCTTTCTCAATTTAAGATGTCAAAAACTGGCCTCGGCTCTAAATGAAGTTCTCAGCTCAGAGTTCCTTGTTTGTATTGCATGTTGATGTAGGAAGGTAAGGTGTGGGATGGAGACGCTGCTTCCTGAAAGACATTGTTCCTCAGCGGTGTCATCACAGCCTTGCAATGCAATAGTGATTTTTCAGAAAGGGGATTAAAAAAATATATATTTTTAAATATTGTCTCATGTATGTCTGCAGTGATGCCTGACTCATTACTGTACAGCTTTCCCAGGAGAACCCAGTGTAGCTGGTGATCAGAGTCTGTTTGAGGTTAGTCGAGTCTATGACATCTTGGTTGGTACAGTCTCTACATGTGCACAAAGGATCTCAGGAGATTCAAGAAAATAATTGAATATATATATTTAAAATTACAACGTACTTATACCAAATTTTCTCGTGTACACACATACATTTTGAATATTTTAAATGTATTAATAAGTACCAATGATTAAAGGTTGTAAAAGGGTTCCTTTCTGTTCTTTCCATGAGACTGTGATTCCTGTGTAGGCTGAAGCATTTCCGTCAGTTTCTATGTTCTGCCAAAGAAGAGATTTAAGGGATGGGAGGTCAGAAGTCATGGATGATTAAAGATTACCTGCCTCAGTGAGGGATAAGCTGCTGATTTTTCAAATCCTTTCATAGAGTACTAATGTTGATGCTGTGAGGCAGAAAAATGACTTAGTATCAATAACCTACCTGATATAAATAGGTTGAAAGCTGATTTTAATCCCCAAAGGCAAGTTTCATAAGACAAGAATCATCTCTTTTGCATCAGGTTTCTTCTTTTGTCCACTAATCCAAATACCCCGGTCCATTTGAAAATGCCTCTTCACCTCTGTACATGGTAATAAAAAGGCAAATCAGTGTCCACATCATGTATCTGAAACCAAGGCCTGACACTGGTTCCTTGACACTTGCAAGGAACTTGACACTGGTTCATTGACACAGGACCCTTACGACTCCCACCCTGACTTCACCACTTTTTAGAAGGTGAGCATTTGCCTCTTCTACTTGAGTGGCTATGGGTGTATGCTTATACTCATCTTCCCCTCATCTGTGTTCTAAGGATGCCAGCTGCTCTGAGTCCCCAGCCATTCTGGCCTTTATTTTCTATGCCCAGAGGAAAATGGTCAGAAACTTAATTCATAGCTCTTTAGTATTTTCCCACAAGATAGCGATAAATACAGTGAAAGCAGAGAAAGAGGAGTAACATGAGAGAGAGTTTAAAATGTAGGAAAGGAGAACACAATTGTGAAATTAGAAGTATTTCCGTAAAAGAAAAGGATACCTATTATCATTATTAATATTTGACATTGAACTAGAATGTCTAGCCAATGCAATAAGTCAAGTAAAATAAGTGAGGCATAAAGATTGGAAAGAAAGAGGTCGAATTGTAAATTGTCATTATTTTTGGATTACATGATTGTTTACCTAAAACATGATAATCAACTATGAGAGCTGAACTGTTTCTTTATTTTTTTTAAAGATTTTTTTTTATTGGGGAATTGGGGGATGGGAACAGCGCTGGGGAATTGGGGGAAGGGGAACAGACAAGTTGCTGTCCTTTTGTTCTTCAGTGTAGTTGTG
>NW_017731806.1:1183649-1190939 GCF_001890085.2 Hipposideros armiger
AAGTTGCTGTCCTTTTGTTCTTCAGTGTAGTTGTGGAGGACGTTGCTTCACTGGCCCAAGTTGGTATTATCATTGCGCTCTTCCCGGTGAGGCAGATTGGCCACCGGCTTCTGGACGGCCACTCACAGAAGCTGCTGGCCGCTCATGCTGGCTGCTGGCTACACACGGTAGCCCATGGCAACCCACTGCAGCAGGGGCTGCAGTTTATGCTGTCGCAGGCTACTCACGGCAGCCCAGCTTCAGGTCGAGCTGTTGTTCAGCATCTTAGCTGTAGAGGGGAGTGTCACCGGCCCTCATATATGGGATCCGAACCGGGGGCCTCTGATGTCCCAAGCCAGCTCTTAACCAATGTGCCACTGGGCTGGTCTGAGAGCTGAACTATTAATGAGAGTTCAGCAAGTGACCAGATCCAAGGAAACACATATAGAAAAGGTGAGCAAGTAAATTAATGATATGACACACTTGTTTAAAAAAAAATCATATAATAATTTTTTAAATAGCTGGAGGAAATTTGTCTAGAAATAAAGCACATGTCTATTTTGGCTGTCTCCTTCAGGTTCAAAAAAGGCTAAAATTATACTGACTGATAATCATCTTTAAACAGTTAAAATTCTTTATTTGTGTCTTCTCTCTTCATGCTTTACTTTTCCAAAAATATGCAATGTGTAACAATTTCTACCAAGCTTCCCATACATACGAAAACTTTGTTTCCATGGTCTGGGTCCTTTGCCATTTCCTGCCTTCCTCCTTAATGGGTCTTTCTTGTGTCCTGACCTTAGAACTTGAGGATGCTGATTGAGAATACTCTTGGTCATATTGCTTCCTGGGCAATGCTTCTTTATTGCATGTTAGGTTTATTGAAAAGATCATTGTTTCTGGACTCAGATTCATACAGTAAGTTATTTAACCTTTTTGAGTCCTAGTTTCCTCACCTGTGATATCAGAATGATAATAGCTACTTCATCGAATTTCTGTGATGATTAAACGTGACCGATGTATGTTAAGTGCCTAGTACAGAAGATGAGAGTTACTGGTTCAGCCCTCCAGGGGCAAACGCTCCCACCTGCCCCTTCCCACCCCTGCTCATTATTATCAAAATGATTATGAAAATAAAGCTAAAATGAAGTTAATGATTTGGTACAACTGCTGACAACCTGAGGTCAGGCAATCTCAAAGGGTAAACGCTTTGAAATCAAACAATATTTATGTTCATGTTTATTTTATTTTTTAGTAAAGTATGATTATACACACACACACACACGGTGTCAAAAATGTATACACATTTTAAGAAAGGAAAAACTGTGTTAAAATTGTAATACTCAATATATACCGATAACAAAAGATGAATACATGTCACGTTTAACTTCTACAATTACAGGAGGTGCTCAAAGTGGTTACCATCAGCATCCAGACACTTCTGATTACAGTGAACTATTGCTTGAACAATGTTGACCAAAGTGTTCATTGTATACATTTTTTTGGCACCCCCGGTACATCACTCCTGTATAATCCTATCATTCAATAACTAGCCCATGCCTAACATATGTTCATATTCTAACGTTTTTAATATTAGTTTCAGGTGTACAAAACAATGTAATAGTTAGACATGTACACCCCTCACAAAGTGATAAATCCCCCATCTACTACCCGTCTGACATCGTATACAGCTGTTACAATTCCATTGACTCTATTCCCTATGCTGTACTCCACATCCTGTGACTCTCTCTCTATATATATATTTACTTATAGTTGACATTCATTATTATTCAACGTCAGCTTCAGGTGTATAGTGCAGTGGTCAGGCATCTACACAGTCTACATGTATGAAGTGGTTTCCCTAACATATTCTAACTTTTGTTTGCATTAGTAGGGAACACAAAGAGGAATAAGACATAAGCCTTGTCATGGCAGGTAGCCTCTGCCCTCAAGACCTACCTGACCTGTATTATCTTCTCCAAGTCATTACAATCCCATTGACACAGGATTTGCCTGTGTCAATCCAATGAGTATAGACTAGATTTGACATGAGGTAATATTCAAGAAACCAGGTGGGAAGTTGTAGAAGCTGTTGTTAAAGGAACTTTGTAAATCCAAAGCAGTAACTTATCTATTGTGCCAATTACTACTATTTATGTGGTTTCCATTATCTACATGTGTTCCATGTTGTGTCAAGCCTTGTCTAAGGAGATTGAGGATGAGTCATGTTTGATATTATTTGATGCTTTCCTCCTGTGACATGGTTTTAGGGTTATGACATTTGGCTTTGTTGTCTTAGCCAGCACCAAGAAAGGAGCTTTCTGCTACTGTCCAAAAATCTGAGCCACCTAATGGGGACATGGAAGAGAACTTAGGAGATAGGGGCTTCTGCAGGCCACTTTTATATAGAGAAAATTTGGCCCCATATCTCTTTATATTTGATTAGATTTTAATTACTACATAAATGCTTAGGAAAGACTGATATCTCCAAACTTGAGAAATAAAGTTTAATAAGGCAGAATCACCTTTTTCCAAACAGAATTCTGATGGTTTTTCCAGCTTCAGCACATTCTTTGCAGAGGCTCCTGCTTCTCACTACATCTCTCACAAAATGAGGATGCATCCTGGAGCTCTACTCTGGGAGTAGAGATCCTGACCACCTCTTTTTTCTAGAAACATTTTCTTCCATTGGTCTTTGTGATGCCATGTTCTCTTAGTTTCCCACAACCTCTCACGTCTTCTCGGTCATCTCTGAGAGGAAGCTCTCCCTCATACACTTGACTACACGTATTTCCTGAAGAGTTTGTTTTAGGCCCTCTTCTTCCCCCTCCCCAGCTTTATTGAGATATAATTGACATATAACACTGTATAAGTTTAAGGTATACAACATGATTTGATACACGTACATATTATGAAATGATTACCACAATAAAGTTAGTTAACACATCCTTCTCACATAATTACTTTGTGTGTGTGTGTGTTGAGAACATTTAATATTTCTTAGCAACTTTCAAGTATACAATACAGTATTGTTAATTATAGTCACCGTGCTATATATTAGATCCCTAGAAACTTTTCATCTTCTAACTGCAAGCTTGTACCATTTTCCTCACCTCCACAACCACCAATTCACTATTTCTATGACTTTAACTTTTTATATTCCACATATAAGTGACATCATACAGTGTTTGTCCTTCTCTGCCAGGCCCTCTTCTTTCTCACTGTATATACTCTCCCTGGGTAATATTATTTGAACCTGTAGCTTTAATTGTCATCTATATGCCTATGAATATCAATGTCGTATGTCCAGCTCAGATCTTCCTTTTGCACTCCAGAACAGCGCTACTGTTGCCTATTTGAACTCGCCACTTGGGAATATCAAAGGAACCCCAAACATGCCCGTTCAAAACAGACCTCACAGACTTCTCACACCTACCCCAGCTCCACTCTCCCTGCTCCTCTTTCCATGTTCTCTATATCTGTGAGAATCTTCCTTTGAATCTTCCCTGACAACTCCCTTTTTCTCACATTCCATGTCACCAAGTCGCTATATATCGCTATTGCTTAAATATCTCCCCAAATCTGTTTACTTCTCTCTACCTCTCCCTGGTCTAACCAACCTTCATGTCTGGGCTGGACAATGACAATTACTCCATTCTAGCTTTCTTACGGTTTTCCACACAGCAGCCAGAGTGATATCACTGTTAGAACAATTAACAAAATCTTCAGTGTGGGTGCTTCTCGCTATTCCTGCCCCCTCTTATGCCACACTCACCCTCATTTTGTGCTCCAGACCCACGGGTCTGCTTTCAGTTCTTCAAAATATCGTTTTCCTTCTGCTACTAGGCTTTCGCACATATTTTACCTGTCAGTGGACAATGCTTTCTCCCATTTTGCATCTTGTCCTGCAGACAGATTAGCTCATTTGTGAGTTCCCCATGGAAGTATCCTAATTTAGGTCAAGTTCCTCCATGAGACATCCATGTAGCAACTTTTATCTTTTGCTTCAAAGCATTTGACTTGGCATCTCATAATATTTGCATGCATGTGATGTTTTGTGTGTGTGAAAAACCTGTTTCCTGTGTCAGACTGTAAATTCCATAGTATTGGTTAAATATTCATCAAGATAGATGCACACAATCCATTTTTACATAGAGTTTTATATTTAGGAGGTCTTTGATAAGCACTAAAGAACAAATGCAGCGAGCCAATAGTGCAAAATGACCATACTTGAAGTAAGGCACCATAGTCACTAGGCAAGCTGCAATTTATTTTTCTAGCTAGTACCCAAAACTCATTCTTTTATTTACTGCTGCATTGAAGGTGAGGACGTAGCGTCTCTCCCTGGAATTTCTGCAAATGTGAAGGTGCAGTGAAGGTTGGCAGAATTGAGGCTTCAGAGGGTGGTGGCGGTAAAGGTCCTTTACTTCTGGCTCCTTGGTTGTGATGCCAGATTTCTTAAATCAGTGGCTTTCCAACTTTAGCAAGCTTCAGAATCAGCAGGAGAACTTATTGAAACACACATTTCCGCGGCCCACCTTTAGAGTTTCTTATGCCATAGTTTTCAGGTGGGACCTGAGAATTTGTTTTTCTAACAAGCTTTTATGTGCAGGTGCTGGGCCACAATGAGAGAGCCAGTAACTTCAGCCGTTCCATCATGAAACTCCATCTCAGACTGATTCCCCCTCGTGAGGATGGCCTTCTGCAGTAGCTCCTCCTTGTCTTTAAAACTCTGACGAGAAAGTTCATGTGCTACAGGAAGTGGACACTGGGTGGGCGGACCATGACCTCTTGATGACCCCCACAGTTGGAGAGTTCTAACTGATTTTCACTATCTTGGCAGCACTAACACCTTTGCCAGATATTCCAAATAAGTACACGTTACTGGTTGCTGCATTTCCAAGTGTTTTAAGAAATTCCATGTACTAATTAGAGTGTGTAAAGAACAGAAAAAACATCGGTGGTCTTCTGTTTGGGTTAAGCAGCAGAAGAGGAGTGTGGCAGCATCTTTGGTCAGGGGCAGCCACCTCTGTAGCACTAGGAAGCCGATGCAGCCCAGCGAAGGGGGTGGGGGTATGGGGGAAAGGTGAGAGGTGAGCTCAGGCAGATGCAGCCTTTGTGGGTAAAACTGAGCTTCAGTCTAGTAATATCTTAGTTTGGATGTCAGAAGACTTGTAGGAACACGAGGTATGGAGATGGCAGTGTAATACTGTGCATAAAGCATTAGCTGAAGGTAACTTTGCCAGTTTAGCTGCCATCTCTGGGCTTCATTCAATTTCGTCATCTATAAAAATGAGGTTGTTAGTCTATCTAGATCAAGGGGCGGTGAATTTTTTCTATACATGGCCAGATAATAAATACTTTAGGATTTGTGGGTCACACCATCTCTGTGACAATGACTGAACTCTGCCATTGTAATGTGGAAACAGCCACAGATCTATGGAAACAAAGGAGTGTGGCTATGTTCCAATACAACATTATTTACAAAAACAGTGGACAGAACTTGGTCAGGGGCCTTAGATGATTAATCTTTGAACTTTTTTGATCACACACTCCTATAAGTGACAACAACAAAAATGTTTAGTGTGCCTGTTGCAAAATGAATACTAATTTATAAATAACTATGATTCTGTAAAGTTCCAATATACTAAGTACATTATAAAACATACCCGAAATGGAAGTTTCAAAGGGATATGATAAAATAAATAAAAACAAGTGACATAATAGTTTTCCTTCATTCTAGTGGATCTCCTTGTATATTCCCTTGAGACCTTGGAGGCCACTCATCCTGATAGTTTCTAAGGTTCTTTGATGCTCTAATGTCCTATTGTTATTGTGTGGCAAACCTTCCAAATGTACATCTGCCAGGTGATTTTTGGCTGAATCAACTAGAGAGTTAACTCTGAAGGATCTGTACTAACAAGGAGAAGAAGAGAGGCAGGCAATTGGCAGCAAAAGAGCCTCCTGGGGTTTCAGAACACAGCAAAATCCCAACTCTCAGAGGTGGGCTGCCCCTCCCGGCTGGCCGTTTGCCCCAGCCCTGCGGCCGGAAGCTTGGCAGGGGGGAAAGGTTAAGTTAAGTGGCCTGAGATAACCTGGATATTTCATAATCAAATAAAAAAAAAAAGTTCAGAACCTTTTAATTTAGGAAGGGGCCTTGGAAACCTTTCTGTCACCTAACTTAAATTTTCCATGGGGATCTTAGTATCAAAAAATTCCCTTGGTAAGGAGTTCAGGGCAAAATTGGGCCTGGAATTCAGGACTTTAAACATTTCCACCTAAGTCCTCTCCACGAAAATGTTTTTCCTTTTCAGTGCCTTTCATTTGGGAACATTCCCCTTTTTAAATCAACATGAGCTACTTGGCAAGAATTGCTCATCTCCATCTGTAGGTGAATATTCAGATCAAATGATTGTGTCATCCCAAGCTCACAATGGAGCTGGAGCACCCTTGGAACTGGGGGAGGAACACGTTTTGTGGTTTCTTTTCTAGTCCTTCTACTTTACCTTAAACCTGGAGCAGATGGACACCTGGGACCTGGAGAGAACACGTCACTGAGTAAGTAGGTGTTCTAAGAGTACTGCCATGTCTCCATCTCCTGTGATCAGCCATCAGCCTGCGGTGAATGTGGTGGTGTTTGTAAAGGGAAAGGAATGGGTGCCGAGTCCAGTATGTTCCATATAACTTTGTGCAAATGCTTTCATGAATTCTCCTCTTTGAAGGAAAAAGATATAGGGAGAAACTGCATATAAGGAAAGTTCATTAGCGGTCTCCCAAGGTTACCCCATCCAATTCTATTTCATGAGCCTTTAGAAAGAGAAAGTTGTGTGAAGGAATTTGGCTTCAGGATAACCAGGGTCCCCAGGTGTGCCTAGGGCCAGGGTCCTGCCCCTGAGGGATCAAATAAGATTTGAAACAGCACCACTAAGATGAGACTCTCTGGGATGCCAGGATGCTGCAGGGGGTTTGCGCGTTTTGAGCAGGGATGGGTGCAGCACTGTGATGTCTTCATAAACCATGGGCTCTGCTGGGGTCCTGACAAGTGGGCTGCGAGTGGCCAGGAAGGCTGTGCCAATGGGGTGAGACAGTGATTTTCTTGCTTCCCCGGTGAGTAAGTTCAGCTTGTGCAGGCACATCTGGTGTCTGGAGTCTGCACAGATCCATTTGCCTGGCTCTTCCTTTCTGGATGTGCTTCTGGGCATTTCCCTTTCAGAAAGGCTTTAGGATGGAAGTCCCCAAGGGCCTGTTCCTTTTCCTCTAAGTTAATATTTCCATGGTAAGAAGTACAAAAATTTTCTGTGTGGGTGGATGCCA
>NW_017731806.1:1191029-1198392 GCF_001890085.2 Hipposideros armiger
CCCCGAATAATGATGAGCGTTGCCTCTCTACAAGCTCTTTTGGCACAAAAACGCTGCCCTAGCTGATCCTCCTGTCCCTCTCGCTGGTTCTTTCTTTGCAGATCTAATTTCAGCAGTGACTAGCCAGCTAAACACACTGAATTGCAGATTTGGAAGAGTTTTAAAATCACCCAGCTCTCACTCCCTCTCTTCCGCATTTTCTGGAGATGTATTTCATTCAGTGGTTCTTTCAGACATCTTGGTTGTTAGTTTTGCTTTGAGTGCAATTTAGAGAGCATTTTCCCCCTCTGGCTTCTACTGTCAGTCACTCAGTGAGAGTTTATGCTGGAAATATTCAGTTTTTCATCTTTGTCAAAGAAGGAGTGATTTTGAATGAATGTGAGAGAGGAAAAAAAGTGGGAATAATCAGAAGATTATAATCAGAGAATCTAATTACAGTTCTGTCCTTACTTTCCCTTGGAAAGGCGAAAATGGTGCCACAGTGCTAAGCCTATTCGCTTGCCGCCCCCCCCCCCCTTTATTTTTCCCTTTAATGTCTCGGATAAAATTTCCTCCTGCTCTCATCTTTGAATATGGGTCCCTGCTTTAGGAAAATCACAGCTGATGAAATTGTCTAAAATGGGAATGAGGTCTGGTTCTCTGAAATTTTATAAATGCACAAGTTAGGGGGGAACAATCATTAAAATGCGTTCAGGAAAGCCCAGAGTCCTTTGAGGGGAGTGTGGCTTTGTGTGCTCAGGGCAGGTAAAAGGTTGACAAGGTTTGAACCCTGATGGTTAAGTGTCAGAGGTAAACATCCTTCTGTAGAGGCATGCTGGGGTGGAGAAGGGGAGGGTTTTCTAAATAGTGCTCAGCACACAGCTGACACCTTCTTCCAGGACAGAAGTAAACAGAGATTTTATGTTGGTCTTTGAATACAGAACTGGTAAAAGCCCCAAACAGAAAAACAAGAATCTCCCAGATGTAGTTTCTAGGAAAAGACATAATGTTATCTACTTCTATCAAAAAACAACAAAAAAAAAACCCAAAAAACAACAACAACAACAAAACCAATGACAGTAAACAGCACCTTCAATGACTCTTCAAACGCTTCATTGCACACTGAGTTGGTTGATTGAGTTTCCTCCACGGGTCTGAGGGGCATTGTTCCCACTCTCAGGGGATGACCTAAGACCTAGAAGGTAATCAGGTGAATTGTCTGCTCCTGAATGGAAGCCTTCCTGTCTATGAAAGTTGCCCAAAAGCTAATCAGATGTGATGTATGGGGACCACATTCCTTTTAAATGCACCTTTCTTTATAAGAGAGTGTTTGCACTCTAGTTAGGAAAGAATGTCACCTGCTCCCCCCACTCCCAAGCTATTCTCTCTGCCTCAAAGAAACCCTTAGTCTCCTCACATCTTCAGCCAGACTGAAGGAGACTTGCCTTCTTTCTGTGTAGAAGTGAATTTCTGTCATATTTATTCAAGGACCTCATATGTAACTGAACACCTTTCAAAACAGGGATGAAACTTAGACACTTGATTCTTATATTCCACATCACGGAGGACTGAAGAAATGGCCAAATGACCAGAGCCCTTATTGATCCTCTCGATCTCAGGGTTTTACATGGATCTGATGGGATTCTTTCCTTTATAGAAGGGATCTACTTCTTTCATATGATATGAATCCCTGAGCAAGTAACACACCATATTCCTTGTGTTTTTATCATTGCCCTTACCGCTTCTGCCAGTAGAAATCTTGAGTGTTTTTCTAGGTGCATTCCTATGCTTCCTCCTCTCCAGTAGGTTTGGACAGCCACTTTCATAACCCATGGTCGGTAATTTCTGTTGCAGCCATCATCATCATCATCATGTTTTTCTAAGGCATCTTCCATCTCGTCTATTAGACAGCAGGCTCTTGGAATGTCAGGGTCGAGGCTTTTCACCTTGTTTGCCCCACCACCCCCACTTACCTCCCAGGAAGAGAGTAGCACATAATGAGTACTTAGTAATAATAATTTATATCTGTATAACACCTTACCTGTTATAAAGTATTTTCACAGACCTCCTCCTACCTAATGACGTGAGTTGAATTGAAATGAACTGAAGTGACTGAACTAAATGATCCCAGTAGGGGTAGAGGCAGAAGAGAAGAAAAAGAAGTGAGACTGTAAAAGCCACATAAACATGATGAAAGCACCTAAGATGGGGAGTGGCACAGCACTACCAACGGCGATTTCAGGGCCATATGGGCTCCACCAAATGGCTTGTTCCTACTACACCTGGTGGGTGGATTTATTCTCAAAGAACTCTGGTCTTAAAGGCATAAAACTGGAGAGATGGATGGGAGAGGAGAGGTTCATTTTTTCTAATAAAGTTGCAAGTGGTAAGAACTCACATTATTGTCACAACCTTGCAGTATGTTGCGTGTGTGTGTGTGTGTGTGTGTGTGTGTGTGTGTGTGTTTCTGCTGAAAGGGTAGGCCGCAATGGGGTTCAGTTAACCCACATGAAAGAAAGGGAATGTTTTTCTTTCCATTAGGGAGAAGCTGGAGAGGCAGCTGGGCAGGGAGAGGACTGGTAGGTCTGTCGCTCTCTTGAAGTCTACATGAGTGGTGAAACCTGTAAGCAGGAGCCAGGGTGGAAAGAAATAGCAGTGACTGGAAAGAGCTTTCTTAAATCAGAAAAAGGAAAACCAGGCTTCCTTTCAGCAGTGAGCAGCTACAAAGAGTAAGATGACTTACGTGAGACTAAGTGTTTATAGATTTCCAATATTCCATTCTGAATTATATCTTGAGCCCTTAAACTGAAAGATCTATTTTCTATTACTTTAATAGTTATATTTTAATATGAAGCCTGCAAATATGTGTTGTATATTCATAGAGGAAAAGGAAAGTTAAATAGGTCTTTTTCTATTTCTGCCTCTCCCTGTCCCTTAGTTGGAAGAGAGTTTCACTGTTTGGTTGACTTATCACAGATACCAGAATGCCAGGTAGGACTCTGAGGGGAAAATAGTCAACTTTGATACAACTGTTCTTGCCCAGAATCAAACTTGATGAGATAATACAAATGTCTTATCTTTTCTTACCCAATGCCACTTTTTTTGCACATGGTCTACCTTATACATTTAAGGCATCTAACATTAAGGGCATGAACCATATTGTTAAATTTCTCCACCATTTCTATTTCAGGACTTGGGGTGGGGAGAGGCCATTTAACGGCGGTAGTGAGACTGATAAAGGAGATATTACTGTCAAAATGCTAGCCATTTCCCCCAAAGCAGATGGCTGTTTTGAGCCAGCTGAGCATGTACTTGCTCACACAGCACTCCCCTCCCCCCATCCTAAGAGCAGGAATAATTTCTGGAATATTTAGTGACCAAGACAGTTCTAGCACTCACCATTTAGAATGGGCAACCCTGGGAACCCAGGAGCAGGGTTGTGAAGCCTCCAGCTGTGCTGGGGACCCATTGACCCTTTAGTTGTGAAAGAAACTGTGGGGAGGCCTTGGGGATGGACCAGGGAGGGGCGGGTGGAGGAGGGTATTTCAGAGACTCCAAGTAGTAGCAACTGAACAGTGAGCCAGTGCACCCTGACAGAATGTCAACCCTAAGGGTATCTGTAGTGAATCGGGATGGGGCTTAGAGCCACAGAATTAAATGTCGTCTGTGTGCTGATCACGGGGCTGGCCAAAGGGCCTGTGAAGAGACCCTGCCTGTATCAGCACTTTACTCCAGCCAGCGTAGTAGATCATTTCTTCCTTTACACAGTTGATTCCACCTAATCCTTCAGCTCTTCTACTGCATCCTGTTTATTCTTTCACAGCACCCACTAGAGCAGCGGTTCTCAATCTTTCACAGGGGTCACCTAAGACCATTGGAAAACACATATTTTTGATGGTCTTAGGAACAAGACACCGCTCCTCTATCCATCTCCAGGCCCACATGCAGATACGCCCACATACGAGTACCCAGCAACCCCTGTGAAAGGGTTGTTCGAACCCCAAATGGGTCACGACCCACAGGTTGAGAACCGCTGCACTGGAGTGTATGATTGAAGTACATATATCTAAATACACACATTTGTGTGTAAAGGTGTGTGAGTGCATGTGCTTATATTCAGACTTCCCAGTGGACATGAGCTTCTTGTATCCTCAGCTCTCATCAGGACACTTAATAGGCACAGGATAAATTTTGTTGAAGAAATGAATCAGTGGTCCCAAAGGGATTATCTGAGTACAATAAAACCACCCCGAATGATTTATCATCAATTCCGTGAAAGACACATCTGTGTACACTAGAAATGTAACATAAAATGCTGGGTTTAAACCTGTCCTGGATCACCAGAGGTGATTTCTGGTTTCTGAGCCAACCACGGATGGCTTTCTTGAAGGAAGAACTCCCGCAGTACCTGAGACTAGGCAAGAGTGTGTGCGTGCTTCCTGTTACTAGCCAGATAAATGACACCGTCAGACTGCTGGCTATTTAAAAGATTAGGCGACTCAAAGTCTCTGTGGATGGCCAGCTGTGTGAATGACCCCAACTTTCATGAATCCATTTAAGTCATTGGAGGAAATGACACTTTTAAGTCTCAGCAAAAATTCCCTTCTGGATCAGCTTGAGTTATGGGTTTTTTTTTTTGGTTTTTTTTCCCCCCCCCCTCAATTTATTTGACTCATTTCACTGATCCTTGCAAACAAGACAGAAATAGCCTTTTGATATTTTCCCTCCCCCGTGATTAACTGTGTGAGTCCCAAAGATCTCAACTGAAAACAAGGAAAGGAGTGGGCCAAAAAAAGGACGAGACAGTGCCACTATCTGGGCAACGTTAGCAGACTCTTTCATCAAGTTTCTCGAGTCTTACAGAAAACAGGCTTGCATTCAGAAAAGGAGTCTTGCTGAGGTCCTTAGTCCCTCACTCTCTGTTCCCCCAACCACTCCCCAACCCCAGACCCTTTATCTCCACCCTTCCTTTCTGTTGCCCTGAAGGGGAGGACATGAGTCAGCATTCAGACTTGAAAGTGTGAGCTGCCTCTGAGTCTTCAGAATGTAATCATTTCAGAAAATCTAGGACACACAACTACAGAGAAAGTCACCCTCCCTACCTCCCTCTGCTCTGTGGCCAGACATTTACTCCCACTCTCTGATTGTAACTTTAGCTGGGGTTGAACTTTAACCTTAAAACACACACACACACACACACACACACACACACACACACACACACACACCCCAATATGGGGGAGGGGAGAGCAGGAAAGAGAGCAGCAGGGACAACCACCACCCAAGTGCAACTAGCTGAACAGATTTGCAGAAAGCTCTAATAGTTTACCACTTTGAACATCTGGTGCTTGGCCGTGTTCAGCCTGGAGAGAAAGAAATGAAAGGAAAAGAAAGAAAAAAAGTCATGTTCCTATCAGAGCCTCACTCCTGATCTTAAAAGCCAGAATTAATTTTCTCTTTTATTCTTCCAAAAGAGGAAGTCCATTGGAATTCCTTCCAGGTACCTTGTTAAACATCCAGGCACACCTTTAGACCCATGCTTTTTGGAAGGGAACCAACTTCATTGATTTTTTTTTTTTCCAGCCAACTTTCTATTAGTGTCCATATCCAGGTTTTTTACTTGGCGCTGGAAAAAGAAACTTCAGTAAACTTCCCTTGCCCACCCAAAGTGACTTCTTCTGTCTTGGCTTTTGGAGACAAGGCAAACAGCCTCACATGTGGGGTTGCTGCAGACTTCACCCTGAATCAGACAGCTCTGAAAAGAAAAGCTATTTAGACTTCTTAAGATTCAACCTGCTCAGAGTTAGAAGAAAGGCAAGACCTCATCAGCTCTCATGTCCAGTAATCTGGCACAAAAGCAATTTTAAAAATTGTGGTTCTTCAGCTATTGAAAGGGGGAGAATTGCTGAGCTTCAGGAAATGCTGGATGTGCTGGGTCTCTATTGCACAATCCTTGCTCCTGTTGGAAGGGTCTCCTCCTTTCCCTCATCCATTCAGCAGAGCGGGCACAGTTTGAAAAGAGAGAGTGAGTTTTGAGTGCTGCAAGTCCACTCGTTGAGCTCCTGTTTCTAAGTATCTTGTTGCCAAAACAGACAGGAAGTGCTCTCACCACGCTTTTATTTAATAAACTGATCTTGGATGTAACGGACTTGCTCTCTGAGCAAACAGAAAAATCAGAACTTACTCAGGCTTTGACAGTGTCTGGGCTAACACTGGACGACAATGAGGGGAGCTTTCTCCTCCTGAGGAATTATGGAGATAGGCGCCTTCGTAATATCATTGAAGGAAGCTCAGAGGTCACTTACTGCATAAGGAAAGTGAGGGCCAACAGGCAAGGGCTGCACAGCCAGTTAGTGGCTGATAGGAGGAAAATTCACTGCTCCTCTTGTGAGGCTGGGCCTTTTCCATCCTGCCACTTCCAGCTGTGCTTTCATTCTCAATGGGGTGAATTAATCAGTGAAAGGAGAGTGATTTTGCAGTGCTTAAGCATACTTGTAAGAGAGGGAGAATGGGAGAGGGAGAAAAGGGTGTGTGTGTGTGTGTGTGTGTGTGTGTGTGTGTGTGTGTGTGTGTGTGTGTGTTGAGAGGATGGAAGTATCCAAAATGATAGAGACATGATCTAAATGGTTCCACATTGTAGAAAACAATACCTACTCTCTTTAACTTATGGGCAGCTCACACCCCTCAGTAGGAACAGAGTTGGCCTGGAGGAGACAGTTCCATTCAATACGTTTTCTTGGTCATTGCTCTGTGCCTGCAAAGTGCTTGTGACTCTGGGCCACTCCAGAGATGAGGAAGACCTGGGCTTGACCCTCCTGAATTTCACAGCCTTTTTAGGGAACCTTACAGGTACACCAAAGCTCTGACACTAGGAGGCCTGTGATGCTATGATGGGGTGAACACAGCAGGCCTGGGAGGACTGAAGAGGAGCCCCATAGGTTCAGGGATCTGAGGGAAAGAATGGGCTGCTTTGCACTGTTGGGACTCAAGGTGACAGAGCCACCAAAACTTGCAAGTCTTAGGGATTTGACTTTGGAACTGGGGAGTGTCTACACTGGGTGTGGAGCCAGGTGAAGAACTCTGTAACAAATGGCTTGTTCCTTTTCCCTTTGCCTTTCTCCTAATTTTTTGTTTTTGGAGGGGCAGGGGATTTTTGAGGAGTTGTATACAATTAGTTCAGGTGATGACTATGAAGATTCCAGACATTTCAGGGGCATTCCCAGCAACCATCATCCAAATCAAGCCACATTCAACACGTTGGCGAGACGTGCAGTCTGGAATGTACTCTCATACATGTCAGTTTTTTACTTCATTTATTTTATTTACATTTATACTGCATTTTACACACATGTAAATGTGTGTGTGTGTGTGTGTGTGTGTGTGT
>NW_017731806.1:1201182-1205815 GCF_001890085.2 Hipposideros armiger
GTGTGTGTGTGAGTGTGTGCATGTGGTGAAAGGAGGATTAAGTTCTACTTCAAGGGTAATAAAAGTCAGTCTGAACTCCTAGTTTTCATGTTGGCAAGAGACTTAGGAAAAAAATATCTCATTTAACAAGTATGATAAAATATTTTCTAAAAACTTCCTCACAAATAATAATTGTGTATTTTTGTCCTCTTTAGCTATGATGCTACTTCTTTTTCACTGACTTTCCAAAAATATATAGTTCGTATTCTGTTTGCTCTCTCCCTAATTTCTCTTTAACTCCTTGAATCTAATCTTCATCTCTACCTTTTTACACAAATAGGCTTCTATAAATCACCGATTGCCATTGTAATGCCCAGTGTCCTTTTCAAACTCGTTCTCACTACCTCTTCCACAGCCCACTTTACATTTTCACCCACTCCTTCTTGGAAGGTTTTCACACTTTCATATTTCCAGTGCTAGGCCCTCTTTGTTTCCCTGCTAACTTTCCAATTCTCTTGAAGTTTCCCATCTGCCTCTTGTTCCTTCTCATGTCCCCTGTTACCCAAGACTCTGTCTTTGGTCTTCTACTCTTCTTGCTGGGCCCACAATACACAGAGATTGTCTCTGTTCTCAGGGCTGCAAGCACACGGGGCTGATGACTCACAGATTTACAGCTCACGTCCTGCCCCTTGCTCAAGGCTTGTTCCCATATCTCTGACCTGCCCACTGATCATTTTCACTTGAAAGTCTTCCTTCCCATCACCTCATATTCAACAGACTCTAACTGAGCTCATCATCTCCCCCACAAAACCAGTTCCCCTTCGAAGTTCCTTGTTTCTGCTGTGACGCCCTTGTCTCACAGTTATTCCGGCTCAAAACTTTGAAGTCATCTCTCATGTTTCCCTCGCCTTGATCCTTGGTTGCCCACAGCCTGTCCCCATCATGCCTGATAATCATCAAGTTCTACTTATTTCCTCCCCAAAGTTCTCTTACTTTCTTGAGCCCGTTCCATTTCCTAATTTGGGTCTTCATCATCGTAGGGCTAAGTCTAATAGCCCCTTCCCTGCCTACCTGTCTGATTCTAGACTCCCATCCTCCAATCTGATCTCATACGCTCAGTGATAAATGTTCCTTAAACTCTGCAGTTTCTCATTATTCCCCTACATCCAGCTTTTGAGGCTCTATATTGTCCATTGTTCTTTCTTGTTTTCAGATTTTAAAACAAAATTCCTTTTGGAGTACCAATTATGTGCCAGGTACCACGCTAAATGCTAGTTGGTGGAGGATACAATTATGAATAAGTTGCATCATCCAAGCACTCAAAGGGAGCCCTTCTATCTCCTTGCCCTTCCAAACTGAGAGACAGATCAATATTCAAGTAGTAGAAACAATGGAGGAATATGGAGAAATTGGAAGATTAGAAATGCTGCTTGTGTGGAGACATGCTGATTTCAAAGCTCTCCTATCTTAAGACTGGAAGGTGGTGAATTCTCTTAAGAACAGGAAAATAACAACTGGCCTGGTGAAGGAGACAATGAAAGTTTGCTACTGATCATTTTCTCCTTTCTATGTTATGAGCTTTTTGAAGACGGGACCAGATGGTGTTTTTCTTTAAATCTTACAGTGCTGAATTAATTCCTGAACTCCTAGGAGTTTTTAGCAAATTCCTATTGATTCATTATTTGATAGACCAATCATAGTTAATACTGGGGAATCTCTTTGTGACTTCCACTGACTCAGCCCATCACTGAAGCCCAAGCTCAAGTTACTTGAAGGTAAAGTTTTCTAATATAACAGGGCCAGTGATAGAGCAGCTTGATGCCTAGATTCATATGTACTAGGTCAGTCACACCTACCTTTCGTTGGAAAAAAAAATGAGGAAAGAACCTTTCAATTCAGTTACACCCAAATGTTGGGGAAGAATATGTTGGAAGAAGATAAAATAACCAAGCAAATTAACTCAAGAGGGAAAGAGCCTAAAAGGAAGCTGTTTACTTTTAAAAACTATCTTTTTTATTTAAAAAGGGAATTTGGCTTTCTACTTTCATTTTCCTACCTATAACAAGATGATATACTCCAGATAAGTATTTGGCTAGATTAACCCTCTAGATAGCTTTGTCAAGTGATGTCCGTCCGAAAAGAGGCCATGCCTCATGACCTCCAATACAGACCACTGTGAACCATAGGCCGAACAGATTAGAATGTTAGAAATTTTAATTCTATTTTTCTTTAAAAATCACCACTCTTGGTCTACCGGTTCACCTCACAGAAAAATACTTTTCTGTGCCTAACAAGTCTGTAGGTGTCTTTACCGATAGAGCCAAACTGAGCAATGCTGGCCATTATGTTTATTAATTTTGCAAAACCACATGATGTATGCTGTACAAGAAAATGATACAGACATAGGTGCTGGGGTAGTTCCTCTGTATAAATTGGATGGTGATGCTGACACATTTCCCTGGGACGCGTGGTATAGGGGAGAAACAGAAAATGAAATGGGGCTACATACTTTCAGCATTGCAGCCAAATCTCAAGAACTCATGGCATGGGAAACAAAGCAAAGACAAGCCTGGCATTAATGCTAACTCTTGACTTTAAGTCAACTGATTCAACGAATTTTTTAGGTGGCGAGCAAGTTCACACACTGGCTTGTGTTCACCTTGACTTACATGGATAACACATTAGACTCTGTGAGGTCTCTTCTACCCAATATATTATAAGGCAGGGTCTCTGTGCTATCTTTGATTGAGGTGGCATGTTCAGTACAATTGACTTTTAAATAATAAGACGGCGGTTGTGGTTTTGTTTGCTAAAAGAACAAAGAGTTCCCAGGATGGGCAAGGGCTTGCTGCTTTCCCAAATCTCATTGGCAGTGATAGACTTTGTTTATAAATGTTTGTTTGATTTGATAGCAGATAAGAGTTCTGTCCCTTACTTCCTGTTTTAAGCACCTGTTTTCATATAGCTCAAAAACAAAACAGAAGAAGACACTGCTCTTAAGTAGCTCTTCATGTTTTGAAATAAAAATTCAGGACATTAGACAAGTCAGGAGAATACTTTTGATGTTGGGGATGTAGATAGGACCAGATTATGTGGCATTTTCCGTGAGGGCATTTTAAAGAGTATAGATTTTGCTCTAAGCATTTGATGNTGCAGCTGTATGACTAGGCAATTCTACTCCCACGTTTATACCCAAGAGAAATGAAAGCACATGGGCATCAAAAGACATATGCAACAATGTTCCCAGCAGCACTATTTGCATTAGCCTCAAAATGGAAACAACTCAAATACCTGTCAACAGAGGAGTAGATAAATAATTTTCAGTATATTTATACAGTGAACAAACTGTGACAAACTACAACAACATACACGAACCTCACAAACAGAATATTGAGCAAAATAAACCAGACACAAAAGAATATACACATATTAATAACTCTATTTTTACAAAACTTAAAAAATGGTAAAACTAATACATGATTTTACAAATCCAGATAATGCTTTCTCTTGCAGGAAGGTAGAGGCTGGGAAAGGCCATGAGAGGGGTTTCTAAGGGGCTGGTTATGTTTTATTTCCTCATTTGAGTGCTGGTTACATGGTTGTGTTCATTTTATGAAAATTCACCTTGATCCAAACTAGTGCACTTTTCTGTGTGTATGTTAGAATTTGATAATTTTTCTTTTTAAATCTCCAAATCCAAATCATGGGTACATTTTATTTCTTTAGAATGTAATATACCCAATGTGAAGACCTCTGTTTTTACTACTCTCAGGTTTAGGGAAAACTTTTTATTTTCCAAATTAAACTTATAGACGTTTATATTCTATATTCAAATCTAAATTTGGCTCAGTGTCAAGCAACATCATAGGTGCCAGATTTGAAATTATATTAAATACTTAATCAATATGTATTCTAGGTTCACATGTCACATCTTCCTTAACCTTCAAAAGATGTAGGGTATTTATATTTAGGGGCAAAGGCAGGGTAATAGGAAATAGGATGGCCTTAGACTAGAGATCGGCAAACTGCTACTCGCGAGCCACATGTGGCTCTTTGGGTACATACATGTGACTCTGAAGTAAAATTGAAAATGAAAATAAAACTATCATAGTTTCATTTATAAACTTTTTAAAGGATATTATTCACATACTGGTGATTTCATTTGTTTTATGACTCTTGAGTAATTTTTAAATTGTTGTGAGGGACAGGATTGGCTCTTCCATCTCAAAAGTTTGCCGACCCCTGCCTTAGACAAGTGAGTGGTCATGTGAAAAATGAAGATATTGGTTAGAGTGTTCTTGCTGTTTCTTTGTACAGGCTTTGCAGTTTGTTCTTCAGGTTTCTCAGTCTTCTTAGGGACTATGTTGAGACTACTGTAGGACTGACCACTCAAAAGTGATGGAATTAGTCACTTTTAAAAACCCCCGAATATGACTAGGCTAGTTCAAGGATAAACATGAACATGAAGTCTCTTTTACACAAAAGGTGGCTTATAAACACTACAGCAAAGGCGAGATGAAATGCCCAAATAAGAGCATTCTTGTGAGGGGTTAGGCAGCCTTGGGCAATAGTTATTGCCCAGCTTTGATACCATTAGAGAGGTCCTAATTGCCCATCTGGGGCAAGTTTCAGTCTGATTTTATCTAGCAGCCCA
>NW_017731806.1:1209475-1221189 GCF_001890085.2 Hipposideros armiger
AGCATCTTAGCTGTAGAGGGCAGTGTCACTGGCCCTCATATGTGGGATCCGAACCGGGGCCCTCTGGTGTCCCAAGCCAGCTCTTAACCATCGTGCCACTCGGCCGGCCCCAGGGATAGATTTGAATTAAGGGAGTGGAATGATCAGTTATTTAAGAAGACAACTTGTACTACTGCCCTGTAAGGATAGAATGAACTTTCATCCCCACTGCCTTGTGCTCCTGACTCCTCAGATCCCACAACCCCTGCCACTGATGCTCATACCCTGCTCTCAGCAATAGAAGCCTCCTTAGGAGTCACATAGAACCTTCCAGAAGGAGGGGGTGGACAACTAAGCCAATGCTACCGAAAAGCCTAGTAAAATGAGAGCAGGAAAATATCCAATGGATTTGGAATGTAGAGGTCACCAGTGACCTGGCAAAAGCAGATGCAGTATCAGTGACGTGTTGTGGGTAGACTCCAGACAGGAGAGAACTGGGAAGTAAGCAAATGGAAACAGCACATCTATACAACTTTCTGCTGAAGAGCAGCTATAAAATGATGTAGAGAGAAGGAGTAGTGATTGTAGGGGATGTAGGGACAAGTGGACTTTTTAAAAGATGGTTGATAGCAGAGTCTATTTATAGGGTTACAAGCTTGATCCAATAGACACAGAGAGGCTGATCATGCAGAGAAGAGATGATTATCTAAGGAATGGAGTCCCTGAAAACGTGGCCAGAGATGGGATCTGAAACCCACTGAAGGGAATGCTTTTCCATAGGAGAAGGGACACTTCTTTTACTGTAACAAGAGGGTGGGGGGAATATAGATGCTGATTTAGGTAGGTGTGGAATCACAGTATTGGAAAGATTAGGGAGGGAGTACCTAGGATCATTTGGTTGCAAGAAACAGAAAGTAACTATCGTTAACTTAAGCAAAAAATAAAGGTCCTACATGAATTTTGAGTAGCTAAAAAAAAAAAAGACTGTTAATAACTAATGATGTTGCTCCTAATAACCCACAAAGGGAGTTGACTCCCTTTTTGACCTTTGGACAATGAAGCAGGTAAGCAGAGTTCTTTACTCAAAGATCTAATATACTTCACAGGACAGGGTTGCCTAACAAGTCAGGAATTCCTTTCCTTCCACTGTACAATTGTAAGAAGTCTTCATAAAGAGACTGTCACATATCTGCTCCTTTTACCCACTCCCTCTCCTTAGTCTTCTTTCTTATGCCTCTGTTCCCTCTCTCAAGTCTCCCAGGGTCTAGGTTCCAGTCACCTCTTTTGGAAGGAGAGCATCTGTTTCCAGGTGCCTTTTCCCTGTATTGCCTTCAGCATGTGCTAGATGCTAATGGTGGCTTTTACTCTAGGGTTTGCAGCCTGGAGAGGTCAGGGTGAACTGGACAAGCAAGTAGGATTGGTGGGGTGCTCTAATTCCTGTTTGGTCTTTCAAGCAGTGAGCAGCATGGCTAATTTTCATAAGAATGATACTCCTACATAAAGAAAGCACTGATTATCTGCAGAGGCAGCACAATTTATCCCCATACAAGAGAAACACATTTGACCCTCCCACTCACACAACAGCCACCCTGGTATTTCTGTGTTAAGGAGCACTAGATTGTGGTCCAGAACCTCTTCTATTACCAGACTTGCTGCTATTGGCTGTGAGTAGCACTTTCTCAGTCATCCGGGGTGGCCAATGCCAATGCTTGTTGAATTTTTCCTCATCATTCAGAAGAAATGGCAATCATCTCAGTTTGTCCTGCCATACAATTGTGAAGCTTCCAAGATAAACAGATATCAGAAACAGTGACGAGGTGACCATTTCAGGTAACATTTCACAGATAAGCATAGTGAACCAACGTCTACTTTTCAGCTTTGTAGGTTAAAGCAATTTAACAGTACTCTGAAAGTTTTCTGGTTCTTGAGGACTCATACGCAGTTATCAAAGTCCAAGTAACTTTTGTTTGATGGTTGTTAAAATACTCTTCCAACTTATTAATTTAGGAGATAATTCTTAGGAATCAGAAGACTTGTGTCAACTGGGCAGCACACTTTCTCTACGATGAAAAAGTCTGCATGGAAGACCGTATTGCTACTCCTTGCTTCTTGGCCTGAGAGTAATTGGAATGGAGTATAAAGATAGCCCCTCCCAAATATAGCGCCCAAGTTAAATCTGGATCCTGTAGGTTCCAGCCCCCATACAACACTTTCTCCTCCCCTCCCCCCCCCCAGCCAATCCATTAACTTCCTTGAGTCAGTTCACATCCAATGACTTTTCTTCCCTTCACTGAACTCCTTTGAGTAGGTACAGTGTCACATTCATCCATTCATCTTTGCATTGCTACATCTTCCTCCCATGGGCCAGGGCAGGTTTTGCATATGGTAGGTGTTCAAGACTTGTTGTTATACCACCAGAAGTTTTCTTGGAAAAATACTTCCCATCTTGACCCTCAAGAGGCTGGGTGATGTATGAAGCAAACAATGGATGTGTAGTCAGAAGTTTTAAGTTTGATTCCTGATTCTGCCACTCGCTATGTGACTTGACGTTAAATCACTCGGCATCTTTGAGCCTCAGTTTTTTTATCTACAAGATGAAAAATCCCTATCCAACAAGATTATTGTGAAAAATCACATGAGATTAGGTATGTCAAAGTGTTGTAAAGCCCCTATAAAACTAAAGGTTTACTAGTGATCATGGAGTCAGAACAAAGGAAATAGGATGCCCTTACTGACTATTGTTAACACCCACTACCCCTTTAGTCTACCTGTTTTTTCTATATCCTTAGCACTTAGCACAGTGTTTAAAGAGTAGGTTTTCAGTAGATGGTTTTTGAATGAAGGCCAATGTTATTAAAATAAGCTGTCCATCCTGCTTAGGTGTTTGCTGGGGGAGTAGAAGGCAAATGGTTCCGGAACATTTCATGTGGATGTGGATGAGGGTGGTACATACAGAGATGGAGAACGTCCCTCTACTCGACGGGCCTCGGGGAGATGGAGTGGCTCTAGGACCCCCGGAATTTCAGAACCTCCATAGGGTGTGCCTGCCAAGCTCAGACTGTCTTATTACTGGAGCAGATAGTCCTCATGAGATCTCTAAACTGTGGCTCTTTTGTTGGGACACTGAATCCCAGACACTACACAGCAAGCTTAGGGTCAGGATATTTGAAATGATGCTCTGGGAGGCACACTGAGAAAAGTGGGTTGCTTTTGGAAAAGAGATAAATAAAGTGAACTAGACCAATATTGACCATAGGTCAGGGGTGGGGAAGGGTGGAATGGGACAGGGAGGAGATGAAGATGGGAGCAAACTGTGGCTGTCTTGTGCCACTGGAGTGACCACTGGTGTGGGGTGTGCACAATCTTTTGGTGTGGTCTCTCAGTTGTGGCAACCAAGAAACCAAACACCAACCTCATCTGAAAACATCCTTTTGAAAAATGGAATAATAATTTAACCAAATCTTTTTTGTTTTGGCTACCTCATTAACAAATAACCTAATGTAAAATGGATTTTTAACAATTTTACAGAATAAATAAGGTTTTAATTCTATTACACTCTTTTCTCTTTCCACATGCTCTAAAAGAAATGGTTTATCAGAAGTGTATAATTCTTCTTTGTTCTACTACAACTGATAGAAAGACATATAAACTGGTTTTTCATTGAAGACAGATTTTTTTTTGTCTTTTCTTCATCAATCTACTGCAGAAAGTCACTGCAGAAGAACCCAAGGTCTGTGACTCTGTTTGTCAGGTTCTGGGTGACTTTGGAAAAGCTGCTAGACACAGATCAGGGAATCCTCCTCAGGCCTGGTTCTTCATCTGTTTGAAGCCTAGAGAGGGTGCTAGGATTTGCCATACTTGGTGTGATTGTCCTATGTCATCCAGCTCATTTGCAGCTGTCACTTCTGCTATGCTGCAACTCTGCCCCGGTCTTCCTGGGGCAGAATTTCAGTTGCATTGTGGATGCACTGGACTCCATCCTCATGCTCAGCCTTTCTCAACAACAAATCAAGACCTCTGTGGGAGGACGTGGGACAGTTTGAGCCTGGTCTGGCAGCGTAACCTGGAACACTGGGAGTGAACACAAACAATGATGTTGCAGCTTGAAGAAAAAACTTGGCAGAAGCAAGGTGGATCTGCTGCCTTGGCTCTGAACAGGAACGAGGAATCCAATTATAGTACAATCTGTAGAGAGAGCAAAAAAAATATGTGCCTTTGCTTGGCTTTAACCCCACAGAAGTAAATGAGAGAATAGGAACCAGACCGAGAGTAAGCCTTTCATTCCAGATTTTCCTTTAGCCAAGTGTCAAGATGAGAAACATCTTTTGGAGATTGAAGAATGCTCTCATTTGCGGGACAGCTAATTAAGGTTTCTTATAACTTGAGTCACTTGTTTTAGTACTCTATAGTTGAGCAAAAAATTCTCTTCCTACAGGACAGAAGCACCCTTATCACCACAGTACACACTGCTTTTCTGTGTGCTCTTCACCCCTGATATGGGGGCACAACATTCTAATGGACCTCAAAATTCCTAGTTATCATTACTCTTCTATAAGGGGGTGAGAGTATTTATTTGCACAAAGCTCCAGCGTAACAGAACAAAAGCTTATCATCCACAACTTGAGGCTTAGATTTTGTCACTTTAGACCTATATAATGTTATATTTTGTGAAGTTATTTCAACTCTTTGGGACTTAAACCAGAACACTTGAAATGACTTTTGATATTGCATTTAGATTTTATATCCATTGTGAAGAACCTGCTTTGTTATCGTTCTTACTGCCTACTGTTGCTCCTGCCCTATGATCTTTCTTTGGGGCTTACAATGAAATGAGTAATGATCTTGGAAGCCTAAGTAGATAATCTGATTGTGAAAACCTATTAAATCCAATTATTTTTTTTCCATGACCATGAAACCCAATCTCTGAAAGCTGAGGTTGTGCAACTCCTTGAAAAGCTCATGGTTCAGTTCTGTGTTGCATCTAACGAAAATAAAACACAAGTGATCCATGAGGCTAGCTCTTTGAGCCTCATTGCCTATAATGGTAAACATCTGAGCTTCAGGATTTTCAGGAAAAGCTTTGTCCGGCAAGATGTGCAGAAAGTCAAGAGTAACTTAGCCCAACCGTTGTCTTTGGTTACTCTCCATGCTACTCGTCGTGATCATGCTAGCTCAGATTAGAGAGGTAGTCGTTCCTGCCAGCAAAAGTTCCTACGTGGCATGAAGAGCAAACAGCTGTTGAACTCCAGCTTTTCAGGAGGTCTTGGCTGACCAAGGTCATTAGGGGGAGATTCACCATGACATCCCAGGTCTCTTTCCAGGGATTGCTTGTCATGAGAGGGTGACGATGACCCATGTTGGGGATGTTATTACTTGCACATGGGTGTTGTTTTTGGTGGCAGTTGCACTCGATACCAAGGAAAGGGTGAGTTATGCCACTGTCACCCACGTTGCTTCAGTTATAGGAGGTTGCTTCGTTGCCTGTGTTGTCACAGGTTTAATGATCTTTAAAGGGTGGAGCTCCCTTTGATGAGTTTTCTTCTGATTAACATTGAATTCTCTGTTTTCCATAATGCTAATAATACTAACAGTGCTTCCCTTGCTAAACGCATTAGCTTTTAGACTTAGGTTTGTAACACATGTTTAGGCTATTACTGTACTTATAGATCCTGCTTCTGCCAATCACATGAACAATGGTTCATAATAAAAAAAAAAAGTATGATCCCTTTCATTTGTAGAACACATTACGTTTTAGGAAGCACTTTTACACTAATTACCTCCTGTGTGTCCCAGGCAAACCCATGAGCTAGACATGGAAGGCATTCTTCCTTCCCTTACCCTCTTTCTAAGAGAGTAATACTTGTGAGTGTTGAGAATCAAAAGTGGTAAAGCCAAGACTAAAATCTAGGTCTTTTAGTTCAAAGATTGTGGCTCTTTTTGTTTGTTATTTTTTGGCCAATATTTCAACATTTGGTTGCAGAATGATTTGATGATTTTTAAATTTTTAGGACAAAAGTGATAATACTTCAGGTATTACCAAACAAAACAAATGCTACTAAAATGAATCGGCTGGTAGCATTTCCAAATCTCCAGGTCATTTGCTTGATCTCAGTTACAGGGAGAGAGGTAATGGTCTTCTCCTTGAGAGGGTCCTGAGGGGCGGCAGGCTGATGTTGCTTTGCTGGTTATTCCACATGCTCAGGGCCCCGAATGTTCCTCAAGAGGAGACTATGTGCCTTTTAGTATTGTTTTCTACTTGAGGGATAGAAATCAGATTCAGTGACTCTCAGAGCTGAAAGGGAAGGGATAGCCATCATTCCTCTCTCCACTTAAGCTTTTATACTTATGAGAAAATTGAGGCCAAAAATACTAAGTGATTACAAGGTTATACGTGCTTGTCCAGCAAGATAGAAACCCTATCTTTTCTTTTTTTTTTAGATTTTTTTAAATTGGGGAATTGGGGGATGGGAACAGCACTGGGGAATTGGGGGAAGGGGAACAGACAAGTTGCTGTCGTTTTGTTCTTCAGTCTAGTTGTGGAGGACGTTGCTTCACTGGCCCAAGTTGGCACCATCATTGTGCTCTTCCCGGGCGAGGCAGATCAGTCGCCGGCTTCTGGACGGCCGCTCACTGCGGCTGCTGGCCGCTCACGCTGGCTGCTGGCTATACACAATAGCCCGTGGCAACCCACTGCAGCAGGGGCTGCAGCCTACGCCGTCGCCAGTGACTCACGGCAGCCCAGCTCCAAGATGAGCTGTTGTTCAGCATCTTAGCTGTGGAGGGCAGTGTCACTGGCCCTCATATGTGGGATCCGAACCGGGGCCCTCTGGCATCCCAAGCCAGATCTTAACCAACGCACCACTCAGCCGGCCCAAACCTTATCTTTTCAAACTATTTCAATCTAAAGTATGATAATCACCTTTCTTCCAATGAAGAATATCATTTTAAATTTTAAGTTATGTATGTCATAATCTGCCCAATGGGAATTACGTAGAGTGACTTGGATCAGGATTTTTTTCAATGTTTTTTGGCGGAAATGACACATTCATTCCACAAATTATTATTATTATTTTAAGATAATCTTATCGTGGGTGCATTGTCTTTGGATCACTGTTGGTCAATCCTTGAATGAAATGCTGAGCAAAGAGCAGGGGTAGAAATGGAGAAGTCACACACTTCACTGCAGAGGTGAACGGCCTGAGGCACAGAGGCTGAGGGGGCTGTCACAGTAAGTGGGAAACAGCCTGCATCCAGGGGCCAAGGGCTCTGTGCCGGCTTGTTTGCTCTTTAGACTTCTGTTTGTCTAAGTTGTTGATCGTAAACACAGAGACAGGGACTGTTTCCTGAGTAAGAAATCCCTTTGACATTCTAGCAATGACCCACAGAATCACTTTGTGCCCACAGAATAGCCGGTGTCACCTTGTGGTGTTCTCAGCCTGTCACATATAAAGCACATAAGTCACATAAATCATGTAAAACAAGGGAATCAACTTCCTCTTGTGTCAGCCTGCTGTCTTGAGAGGCTACTTTCTTTTGTCCCCTGAGCAAGATCTCAGGGCAGCTTTGGGCTCCCCCGGGGCCTGGTATCTGTGGAGCCTCTCCTGACTCATGGTTGTCCCTGTCTCTAAACTCCTCACTCTGACAGTCTGTCTTGTTGTTTTCTCTAATTGATCTATTTTTGTTAACTTTTCACCTTATAATAACTTTCCTGGCGGTGTGATCCCTGATGAGCATATCTCGTTTCCTAGCAGAGTGTGAGCACATAGTTAAGTGCTTAAAAACACTTAGGTATGGTTAGCTGCTGTGGTAATGAGAGAAGATGAATTTTCTAAGATTCCTCCCTTCTTTCCTTCCTTTCTTCCTTCTCAGCTCTCTTCCTTTCTTCTTTCTTTCCCCTTGTCCTCCCTTCTCCCTTCCCTCCCTTCCTTCCTTTCACAAGTGTCTATTGCAACAAGAGACAGACATCCTGTTTGGTTTGGGGAGAGAGTAGGGAAGAAAGCAGGTGTGGTCCTTACCATCATGATTATGATGACGTAAGAGTCTACCAAAAATTTAGAGCAACAGAAGGAAGGCCTTGTTGTGGAAAGGGCTTGAAGGCATTTATCTTATAATTAGAGATGCATACTAGATGGAGAAAGCCTGGCTTTCTTCTTTACTTGGGGAAGTAGATCTGGGGAAGGAAGGAGCATGTATTTGAAGAAGAAGAAGAGCTGGAGGCATTGTCAGCTCCGAGCATTTTAGAAGCTCGGGGCCTTTGGGCAAGTTACTGAACACTCCCAAGCTGCTGGTGCTTCATCTATAGAACAGGAGTGGCTGTGAGGATTCTATTATCTAGAAGAAAATGCTTCTGAAACCCTGACTATACAAATGTGAAGGATTTTATTTTATAAGCACATCACGCTTTGTTTTCCCCTCTGCAAAACTTGACCTGAATAGTTGCAACGTCCCTTTTGTGAGCATGTGGCAATAGGTAATAGGCCTGTTCTTTGTGGGAGGAATGAAGAACCTCTGTGTGTGTTAAGCATAGTGCACCCCTGAAAGCACATTTCTTTACTACACTGAAGCAGCATTTTGTTAAATGACAGATCGTGCCTGAATGAGCTAATAGTTTCCAGTTGAAGTTACACTTGGAAACTGTTCATAAAACAGTCCCATGATGATTTGAAAAAAAAAAAAAGAGGCAAAATATTCTGGGGTGACACAATTTAAGATCAAAACCTCCACTTCTGAAATGATAGAGACTACTCCCTCCACAAAATTAACCAACCCAAAGTAAAAGTTGACTCCCTCCTCGATCTGGATCCTCTCCATCACTTGTGATATTTCACCACAATTTAGGGGGCTAAGGGGCCGAGGCCACAACATCCCAGGTGTTATGCTTCAAAGTGACTCCTCTTGGAAGGGGGCTGGAAAGGCCAAATGCTCCCACCCTAGTTTTTCCATTGGTTAAATGAGAGGATCACTACTGACCTGATTAATAATTTTTTTTTTTCTGGAATAGTAGTGAAAGATCTCTAAACCCTGCTGATACAACGTGATGCTAACAAAGCAGGACACGACTGTTAAACCAGTTCCTGTGGGTGACAGCCACCATACAGCACACGTCGCTTTCACTGGGAGCCACTCTTGGTGCCCTGTGTTGTAAGCCTGTTTCCCATTACATAAGAAGAGTGGCTCCTGCCCCAGCCATGGCAGATCTGCCAGGCAGATTGCTTGTCCTGACCTATGAACTTTAGACCTTGCTTTCTCCATGGCTGTGGACAGACTGGCTCTCTTGAAAGAAAGCCTGTTATGGCTGACTTCCAGGCTTGTCGAGGTCCCATTTGCAATTCACAGGCTCACTGGCTTTAAAGGTGGTTTCTGCAAGGTAATTAAGTGAATCAAATCATATTTTTTCATTGAGTCATTCTTTGCTTTTCAAAAGTCGCAAGGAGCAGAGCAATGCTTTCCAGAGACCTCTTGAGTAACAAGGGCACATTTGCCACACTCAACCAGTTCCTGGTTGAAATGCAGACAATTGTTGGGTGTTGGTATTTTAAATCAGGGATAGAATAATATATTGACCACTGATAACATTTCTTGACCTTCCCCTTTTCTGAGAAGTGCTGGCTTGACATTTATGTCACATATAGCGAAGTCTATACTTACATGGTGAGGACCCAGCAGAGGACAATGTATTTTCTCCAATGCATTTTCCAGGACAGTAAACAATGCATGTGGTATTGATGTAGTTGGGCTCAGAAGAGTGTCTGAGCATTGACCTTTTCATCTGCAAAATGAACAGGCAAGGCCAGGTGATCCCCAAGTCCCATCTAGGGTAACCACTCTGTGATTCTCTGAATTAGTGATAATCTTTTGGATTAACTGGAAATAATGAACTCTGCTCTTATTTCTATCTTTGCTAACAGCTTGCTAAATGACCTATGACTTCCTCATCTGGGTATTGGGGCTTGTGTGTTGATTTGTGCGTGTCCTGCCCTCTGGTGTACATTCTTCTCCCTTAACCTAGAGACTCCAGACTCTCAGAATGCCTGGGGCGGGGTTATAAATCACCCTGTGGGGAAACAATATGGTGTCTGTGCTATGGCTGAAGTTCGTAAGGATGGCTTAGTGCAGAGCCAGCTGGATCTGTCAGTAGAGCAGGCGAGGGGGAGCCACAGGGACCCAATTTCCAACAATATTTCCTCCTGTGGGCCATGGGTCACCTTGTCCTTCAGTTTAGTCTGAAGTGCTCACCATAGCTGATTCCTTTTGATTTCCAGAAAAGAAAAATTGGGCATCAATAGGCCATTCCTATGATGCACATATTTTAACTCACAGGACAAGGAGGACTCAGTGTGTGTTGGGGACGGGTGTCCTCTTTTAACATTCTCCCTTTTGCAGCCTATTACATGAGAGATGAAAGGGTAGCTGCCTGTTGGCTGAATATGACCTGTTGATGGTGTTTTATTTTGTCTACTTAGAGTTTAAAACAAACAAGCAAATGTTAAAAACTCAGAAATACTTTGATTTACTTGCCAACATTTATAAAGTCAAGATTGTAAACAAATCCAGATTTCTGATGTTTCTTGATAATTTCTGGCCATAATGCCACCTATATCTCTATAACGTTATAACTAGTAACAACTCTGAGGTCACTGGTTCCATGGAACCATGCTCCCGTGGTGTAGTCACTCTCCAGGGTGACAGGTCTCACCTGGCCTATTTTACCATTACATTTTCTGTCTGGCCCCTGTCGTCATTTCAGCGTGAGACCCTTGGACTCACTTGGTAAGGTGGCTGTCAGCTGTATTAGGCAGAGGAAACCTGGATGCAGAGAAGCAATTTCATAGACAATGAGAAGCTCTTTGGTAGTAAATGGAAGTCTGAAGCGCGAACTGAGAGCGAGGAGAGGTTCAGGCGGGAGGTCCTGCCCCAGGCCCTGGGTAATCACAAAGGCGCCAGGCCAGGGCAGCAGAGCAGGCAGGCACCTGGAATGAAGCCTAGCAGCACCCAGGGGTGGTGCCCAACAAGGACAGACTTCCTTCTCACTGGCCTCCGGTCAGCCACGTGGGTGCACGGAAGTCTAGGTCTCAGCATGACCTCCTTGTACCAGCACGGAAGATAAGTTTATAAATTGACCAGTGAGGTAATATCTAACCTTCTGTTTCCAACTCTAATCATTTTGTGGAAATCATCCTCGACCTCCTTAGGTATTAGAACCCATGAGTCTGGGATGATGATGCCCCATAACATTTTAGATTTTTATGGTCCTTATGTTTCACAACAGGGATCTCAGCTCTGTCAATATTTTCATGTCCTAAGAACTATAATCAAAGCTTGAGTTGGTCAAATGGTAATAAATGGTCGCCCATCTGGGACGCTGCCCTGTAAAACAGAACAGGAAACTCCACATCATATGGAAAGTTGTACTTTTGGTTTCATAACTCAATTTTTGCCTAACAAAGATAGCACTTATTGAAACTGAGCAATTAAAGCATAAGAAAATATATTTACATGTTTTATGAAAATTATATCTTTGTACAAAATATTTTCCTGTATGCCATCTGTATTACTGTGATGCTCTCAGGTAGGCAGAGAGGTTATTTATTATTATAACCAATTAATAAAAATGAACATTTTAGTTCAGGAAAATTAAGTGACTTTGTTCATGTCATACAATTATCTAAACAGAATCATAATTGGCTCCTGAGGTTTCTGTCTCTAAATCCATGTTTCTTCCACCCTCCCTCCCT
>NW_017731806.1:1221814-1338756 GCF_001890085.2 Hipposideros armiger
AAAGCAAACGGAACACACTGAATAGGTAGTGGCTTGGACAATGGCTGCCATGAGGAGGGATATGGACCAGTACATGCTACCTCTCCTTTCTCTTGTTGAGATCAAGCAAGACTGTGGCTCTGTAACTTCCCAATCCACTCCAGAGAGGCTGGGTGTCAATTTTCTTTACTTTTTGAAATGTTTTTTGTTTTTGGGTTCTTGGTCAATTGGTAATGTATTAGAAATGTACTAAAAGCAAGTTACATTTTAACTTTACTACCTTATGGAATTGGTTACACAATCTTAAATATTTGGCTAGTTTTAAATATTTTGAATCTTCTAAATGTTTGAAGGCTCATAGAACTTTGTGTGGGGATAGAAACTGTGGTGTATCTGTCAGGAAAATATTATTAGATTTTTATATAAAGAAGAGGTACTCACTTAGAATAAAAAATTGCTTTGAAATGCCTGAAGTGTTTCTTTCAATTACTTATTTTGTGAAAACCGGTTTTAAAAAAAAACAATAGTATGCCATTTTTAGTGACTTTATTTTAATAAAGTTTTCACAAAATATGATTTTTAAAAAAAAATAAGCATTTCAAAACTTGAATTGACATTATTTTCAGGAAAGTATATTATGTAGCTGAACATTGTGTCTTTTAACACAAGACCAGGGGTGGCTTGACCTATATAGGAAGTAATCTTCCTTTATCTCCCTACTAAATTCTGGATTAGTTTTACTGTTACTGCTAAGTTTTCATGTTAGAAAATAAGCTACAGAATGTTAATATGACCCTTTTCCTCATCTTTAGGAATCCAGAGGCTTTATGTGATCATTTATTCAAATTAAGTTTACAAAAAAAGCTTTATCAAACTATCCAAACTCTTTCCTTATCTGCTACTTTACATTTCCTCATGTGAATCTCATATAATGCCCGTTTCAGCATTAATCTTTTCATTGGTTTTTGCATGCACTTTGAGAATGTCTAGCTCTGTGCATATATATACACACACATATACATCTATCTATCTATTTATCTATTATCAATCATCTATCTATCGTGAGATTTTAGGGAGTAAAAGCTCAAGCACTATAAATAATATTAAGTGATAGAGCTGGCTATTAACCATTTGCCTAGAGATAGTAATAGGCAGTGTTAGTAATAAAGCTAATTACTCTTTCTGCAAAAAATATTAGTCAGAAAAGAAATCCATGTGCATAGACAGGATGGCAAACTGCCAGTTTCACTTTTGCAAATTTTAAATTCCTAGGGTTTGGGGTACCACTTCATGTCCCTTTCCTGTCTGGTGACAGATGGCAGGTGTGGCCAGATTTGCATGTGAATCAAGCATACCTGGAAGCTTGAGCCTGGAAATGTGCTGTTGGAAGTTCATGTTCTTTAGCAACCTCTCAAGAAAATTGCGCCAGGAAGAGCTTAGTAGGTACTTTCGGGAATCAATATTAATATCGCATACTTGGGGCACTTAGAGGAAAGGGACTGTGCCCCAGCCCCATTTCCCTCCCTCAGAACACGGCCTTTGGAGGTACGTACACCAGGCCAGATCTCACAGTACCTTCCGCCAGCATGGGCCTTGACCAGACTTGATTTGCTTCAACTCAGACATTTAAGATGAAATTTCGCTGAGGAAAGAGCTTAGAAATCATTCGGCATTTAAAACTAAGAATTTATACATCAGACCTCTTGGAGATGATGTGTTTCATTTCTGTTGTTTAGATGGAAAGAACAGGTTAGTACAGATTGAAATGGTCAGATACACTGAATAAAACTCCATAAACTCACACATTTTTAAAGCTAAAACGAGTTCAGAGATTGTCTGGTGAGTCCAACACTCGATTTTCCAGAAGGCTCTGAGGCCACAGAGGTTAAGGAACTTGCCTGGGGACTGTGGGCTTTCTCTCTCTTTGAGTCTGAGCTGCAGGTCGTTGTGTTCCATGTTGTGCACCAGCTGAGTGACTGGGTGAGTTTAAGCTTCTTGAGAACCCAGGCCTCATCTTCCTTAGGAGCTGCACCATTTCCTGTATTGAGAGCTTGTGCATAAAATGAGGTATTGGGGAAACGTGGTCTCTGGCACCAAATGAGTGAAAAGAGGATCTTTTGTTTTGCTCTTAAAGGGGCCGCCATAATTCTGAGTGAGGCTTTGAGCAAGTCATACAATTGACAAATGGTTCTCAACCCTAGCTGCCCATTCCAACCACCTCGGTTGGTTTATGAAATCTCAAAGCCCTGACCCCAAAACCTGGATCAATTAAATCAGAATGGGGGTGGGAGAGAGAGTGTGAGCATCACAGCAGGTGATTCTCAGGCACACCAGAGCTGGCAAGCTCCGCAAGGGTGTCTGCCTGTGGCTGCTTTAGGAACCTGGCTCTCCTCTTACTCTGAAGATGGACTTAAGCTTACATCCTATGGAAGGGACAACATCCCTTCAGGCCCTGCTTCAATATTTCAAGGAGACCTTGTTGGTTTTGTTGGGGGGGGGTTGATGGTGGTGGTGGTGGTGGTATTGGTGGTGGTGCTGGTGGTACTGTACTGCCCATCAAGGCAAGTGGCCACCACCTCCAGTTTCATGGAGGACTTGTACCTCTAGACACACAGCTTCCTGCGTGTCTGCACACTGCCCACCTCATCGCACGTCTGGCCTTCCATGAGCAGAAGTTTCACTACTGAAATCAGTGGGTGACCTTTCTCGTTTTTCATACACCCAGGAGGAAGAGACGGTTTGCGATCGAGTAGGTTTGCTGTTGAGTTTAATACTTCTTCAAGACAGATGAGAATCTAGCCATGGGAGCCTGAATGAGGAGTATTTCTTGGCGCCTTTGTGTTTTCACTGTTTGCTGGAGAATGAGGTGGTTATTTTGTGAATGTTTTCGATATCTTTGTAACTCACGAAATATCCAAACACTATGTGTAGTCAGGCAACTGTTCCTGTCTCGCCACTTTTATTTCAAATGTGTTGGCATCAGAGAAAGTGAGTAGGAGACTCCAGACTATAACAGCCAAAGTACCCACCCCTCCCAGGAGGGATGGAGACCTGAGGCGGTCCCAGCGATGTGCTGCCTGTTCCCCGGTAATTCAGGGAATGGGAGCCGAATATGATCATCATCTGGAGAAGCCTAGTGGGAGAAAAGAGAAGGAGCGGGCATCCAACAAAAGGTAAATTAAAAAGCTAGAGGCAGAAGCAGGGAAGCTGTGCAGTCTTCATGCTGCTAAGCACTGGCCTCTTCTCCCCACCCTTGGCTCTTCCTACACACTTCCTCCACCTTTGGCCCCTCACCTCCCTAGCTACACTGAGGAAGCTCCAAAATCCTTGGCACCCAGGGCAGGTGCTCAGATCCAAACCGCCCAAGGCTGACTTTGCATTCTAATTATTCTAGTGAGGAAAAATGAAATTCACCCCACTACCCTTCCTCCCCTTAAGGAAATTCAGTCCAATGGTTCCCATGGGAAAACCATAAAATTAAATATTGATGTAATAAATTCCATTTCAGCAAGTAGTATTTTTTTTTTAAGATTTTATTGGGGAGTTGAGGAAGTGGAACAGCGTTGGGGCATCAGGGAAGGGGAACAGACAAGTTGCTGTCCTTTTGTTCTTCAATCTAGTTGTGGAGGATGTTGCTTCACTGGACCATGTTGGTATTATCATTGCACTCTTCCCAGGTGAGGCAGTTGCTTTGCGGCCACTGGACAGCCGTTCACGGCGGCTCAAAGCAGCTCACAAAAGCTCACTCCAGCTGCCCGCCAGCCCCGCTGCAGCCTAGGCCGCCGCCAGGGACTCACGCAGCCCAACTCCAGGTCAAGCTGTTGTTCACCATCTTAGCTGTAGAGGGCGCAGCATCACTGGCCCCCATGTGGGATCCTAACTGGGGCCCTGCTGCTCAGAGCTGGCATCCCAAGCCAACTCCTAACCTACGCGCCACTTGGCCGGCCCTAGTAAGTAGTAATTTTATTAGCAGAAGCTATAATTCTATTGTATATGTATATTTGTAAAATAGTAAAAAAAACCACCAAAAACCCAAAAACAAGGTATATCAAATACATACATACATACATATATATATATATATATTTGATAATATTTCATTATAAATTATTAATGTATTTCACTCAGATAAGTAGTAGGTATCTTTAAAAGTTGAGAAAATTTTGTGGTAGAAGCAAATCAGATTGATGCAAGTCTGCCCATTATTGTTTTTCCTTCTGTGGAAGATCACCACTATCCTATTTTAGTGGAAAATCATCTCAGTTTTGCCTTTGAAGCAAACTTTGAGAACTCCTGGTATTATGGATTCACTAGCAGAGTCGCAGAAAAACTAGATGCTGTCTCAAACGGAGATTCTGGTCAGCGCTCTGTTTCTAACAAGCCTTGTGTCTTTCAACAAAGTCTCCGCTCCCATTCCTGCCCAGAAAATGATGTGCGCACTGCTGATCCCTCCTACACGCTGGTGCAGTAAGATTCAGACTAAGTTGTCAGTGGCCTGAGAAAGAGGGGAGAGATTTAAGCATAAAGAAAATTGCCCAGGAAACCTTAGTTGATGATAGCATAATGGAAACCAGTCAGCAGAAAGGCAAGCCTCACCAAGGTCTCACAGAAAGGTGCTAATCAAGAGCTGGAGGACTGCCTCCAGGCGCTGCTGTTGCGGTGAAGCACCTGAGGAAAGAGCCTGAATTTCAGGCTTGAAGGGGAAGAGCCGGGCTTGGGAGGACCCCATACATGGAGAAAACAAAACTCAAGTGGTGAGAGAGAGCAGAGGAGGAAGTTCCTCGTCCTCTGGCAGTTTTAATTACTTCCTCTACAGAGGTCTCGAGGAGGAAAAGAAGGAAGGTCCAAGCTAGCAGGGGAAAGGAGAACTCGGTCATCCCTCTGGGCCTCAGCCTTCTGGCGAGGCGATAGAGCTGAACCAAAACATCAATTCTAAAACTTCTTAAAAACCCACACCTCCTTCTGAACAATCAGTGTAGGAACCTCTGCTGCTCTCCCTTCCTCAGTCTGGACAAAGGGTCCTTTGCAATAGCTCCCAGCCCTGATTGCGAACCCCCACCTGAACCCTCACCCAGGCCTCTTCCAAGACTGATATTTGGTTGTTTTATGAATGGAGAACAATATGTGCCTCAGGACAGTAATAAAGGAAAGACAGGGTGGCAGTAGACGCAGAGGGGCTCCGCACCGGTTCTGATGTGGAGGCTGCTCTGGAAGAAGTTGTGTAACGTCCAGAGCGCAAGGGGAACAGTTAAGCTTGGGCCCCCCCCCCGCCCCCCATCGTGAGCTGAAGTGCAGCTTCGGGGGCCCGGAGCAGGAAACACCCCCTTTACGCAGGGCTAATTCCACAAGGAAACTCCCTGGGGAGGCTCCAAGCTGCTCTCCAGTTCCAAGAAAGGAAGATCTTGGAAAGTAAGTCTGCCTCTGGGTTTCTCTGGATATTCAAATCAGTATTGAGTCTAGACTTTTAAATGTGAAACCTGGACAATCTAGGACCAGCCTTTCAGCCCTTTAATTGGTGGCACTTCTAACCTCAGCCTCTTCCTATTTTAACTTCCTTTGAATATTCTTGCTCATTTCCCCCTTCATCCTGCTATGCATATGCAACTCAATAAATTCTTGTGAAATGGGGGTTAAAGTGTAAAGAGGTAATGCTGCCTAATGGTTAAAATACAAAACAAAACAAAACAAAAACAGGTTCTGGAGCTGCACTGCCTCAGTTCAAATATGAGCTTACTAGCTGTGTGCCCTTGGCAAACAACTGAACCTCTCTGTGCTTCATTTTCTCACCTGTAAAATGTGCTTAATAATCCTCTCAATCATGTAGAATTTTTAGAAATAAATGAGTTACGTATGAAGTGCTTAGAAGAGTTCCTGGCAGAGTGTAAGCACTACACAATGTATTAGCTGTTATTATTTTTCAATTTCTCACATTTTTCCCTAAATTATTTCCTTTCTCAGTATTTTTTTTTTTTCCGGAAAAAGGGAAAAAGCTGAGAGCACACAATAAAGCAATTACAGAGAGTCAGCTGTAAGAAACCGGAGGAATTTCTACACTCCCTTTATTCTCTCACTCCTGCCCTAATTTGGAAGGGCTCTTGGTCAGTATTTTCTAATCACTTATATAGATAATTGCATCGCCTGTAATTATCTGATTTTTTTTTCCAAAAAGATATACTAATGAACTTAATAGAATCAGGATTTGAAAGAATACTGGCTGGGGAGGGGGCCTCTCCTCCATTCCCGGATCTCTGTCCTTCTCCAGCCTGACCTTCACGTCTGGGGATAGTTTAAAACCACAAATATTCCCCTTTGAGTTTTCAAGTTCAGGTTTAAATTTGAAGCCAATTTTCAGATTTAGCTTTTAAAATCTGATGGAGAGGGAAATGGTGTGTCTTTTATTGTTCTAAGCAGAAAGAGAAACCATAGCAAAGAAAACCACTTTGCAGGGTTTAAAAACCTTTGTCTACATAGAATTGGAAGATCTGAAGAATAAAAGCTTAAAAAAAGAATGAAATGAACATTTCTATGTTCATAGGGCTTTGTTTGGCAATGGGGTATTCAAAATTGGTAAGAAGGTGGGGAAGTAAAGCGATACACATTATCTTTAACTGTAGTTGTGGGTTGTGTTTTGTATAATATCTGTTCATGAGAAAGTATTGGGAAAAGCTTTCCCAATAAGCTATCCTCCCAAATAATCACAAGATTTAAAATTCAAGCTAATGAGCTAAAAATGTTTTCACTGAAGTTGTGTGTGTGTGTGTGTGTGTGTGTGTGTGTGTGTGTGTGTGTGTGTTTGCATGCATGTGTGTTTTTCATTTTGTAACATCAAGGGATTTTTTTTTTCTTTTTTCCCTATCAAATCACAAAAACTTCCTGGCTGGGTTCTTTCAACTTTGCAGTTGCACTTAACCTTATGCACCCAAACCCAAAAGTCTCTTAACCAAAGGAAAGTCACCTAACCACACCCGAGAGCCGGAAAAATAAAAGACATATTATTGTGTGAGCCACTTTCTTTTAGGCAAGGTACCTGTTGCTATCAATTATTTCATTTATTCATCATGAGCTGGAGACAGTCATGGAAACTTGTTTACAGGAAGTTCTTTCACAAATGGGCTTTACTAGCTTAACACCAACTCTTATCATTCAGAACCCCACCTATAATTATTTTCTTTCATTCTTACCTGACCAGATGCAGGGAGTGGTGTGGGGTGGGGGCCCTCTGAAGACAACAGTCTAGGTGGGAGAAATAGCATGACCATGCCTTGGCAGTACAGGAAATTTCTTGTGTCTTCTACACACTCATGGCTAGCTTTAGTATTGTGCTGTCCCTGTGGTATTGACCTTAATCAGGCTCCAGACTAGAGAGTGAGCCACCTCCCTTGCCCCCATACCCCCAGAAACATGGGATCATGTCTTAGTCACCTTTTACATCCTCAGTGCCTAGAACATTGTTTGAGCTTACTTAATTATCATCTTATGACTTTATATCTCATCTCATTCTGCTAAAAACTTGAGGCGTTCGGTAGACATTTTTGTTGAATTAATAAATGTTTTTGAATTGTATAGGCTTTGATATGAGCAGGCAGAAATCAGACCAGGCACACCTTAATGACAATGCGGAGATGATTAATCTCCCACCTGGGGGCGGGGGTGGGTGGGGAGAGAGCACCGGTAGAGTCATAGGGTGATGGAGGCAGGAGGGTTTACCGAGATTCCCTCTTATCCTAATGTTTGTGTAATTCCCCTTCTGACTCTACATGAACCCAGACAGTTGTCTGGCACCATCCGTGTCTGTTACATAACCAAAATGTGTTTTCTCGCAAGCTTTTGATTTTCCTCAGCAAACAGGTTTTGGCTTCCATAACTTGAAAAAAGCAACCAACCTTGGAAGTGCTGTATGCTTGTGTATAGTGATAATCATCACCAAGTGCCAGCATGGGGAGCTCTCCTGTCAAGGTGAAGAAACGGGAGCCTCACGTGAGGCCAGGTACTGGCCTTGGGGAGAGAACTGGCTCTACCCACATTACCCGCTGTCAGCTTGGCCTACTGTATCTCACTGTGTTTTGGAGAACTCTTTGCTATTGAACTCAAGATGTGGGATCCCTAGCTAGAAGGAACAATTCGCTATGAGTCAATTTATTCCATCACTTGGTCCACAGGGAGAATGCTGGGTGGGACGCCACAGCTCCATCGTGGAGCCTAAGCATCTTCTCCAACAAAGGATGAATTTAAGGGTGACCACAGTAGAACAATACTTCCTTTGTTGTGGAAAACCTCCTCTAATTTTTCTCCTGGTTGTGGTTGTTGCTAAGGCTGTTTGTTCATGCAAGTGTTTACAGCATGCCTTTACACTTTGTCAGGGGAAACTGGCCTGCCATCCTGCCATTTTGCAACATTGCTTCTGACTCTATCTCATTGATCCTAATAATAGACACTGTGGCAACCACCTGGACTTAAGGTCATTGCTTCATGGGTTTCACTCTAATGCTATTCTTCCTGGTGACATAGTCATAGATCTGAATAGGCACACCCCTTCCTAACTACATGCAAATATGTCATTAAAAAAACCAAAACAACTTGCTTCTCCATGAAAAGCTCGTGACTGACACCTCACGAAGTATAATGTTGACAAACCTGTTGTTCATCTTCCCTAACCGTGAGTTTGATGGATGTCCACTACCTGAATCACCAGGCAGTCTGAAGGAAAGTATTTTCTGTTATTGTTTAGCTTATACATGAAATGTACAGTGAGCATATACTCGTATCACCCCAACTGGATTCAGTCATAGGGACTGTAATTCTGGCAACATAGCCTACAGGTAACTGACATGTCTCTTCCAGGTCTGGTACCTATTTAGCTGATACCTGACTTGTAAGATACAATATATTCTTGACTAATGATTAATAGAAATGAAGATGGGGAAAGCCCCAAGCAATACAGCACTGAGAACTCTCTGAGAGGCTTGGCTATGGGCACTACATTTCCCTTGCCCTTTATTAGTTTCATGATCTAAGTTGCTTAATTGCTTTTGCTTTAGTTAGTTCATCTATAAAATGGGGATTATAATAATACATTACCTACCTCAAGACGGCCTGCGGGATGATGATCTTTTAAGATTCCTTAAGATCTCAATCTGAATCATATTATTATATCACCAGTACAGAATTGCCCTGCAGGTTTGTTTTTGAGCTGATTTAAAGGAAAGGCTTATTCATTGATTTTGAGATCAGTGCAGTTGAACACAGCCAGCCTTTACCTTTGGTATCCCCCAGTCTTGCTCCTGTTCAGTAATATACCAGGTGGCTTGGGTTGATTATATATCTCAAATAAGGAGTTATCAGTTGAGCTCTCATGTCAAGATTGTGGGGTTTAAAATTTTGTCCAGTGATCTAAGTTAGATAGGCGTAACCAGTTCAGAGTGATCTTATCGTGATTCAAATTGTTGTGCAGGTTAGTGGAAATTGCAGACATCCTCTTTGTGCTAGGTTCCAGCATATAGGAGTTGAGATCTTTAAACCATACCATCCATGTGGCCTGTTTGTATTTGTGTAGGGTTAAATAACTGTCGAATTGTATCTTGCTTTCAGCCCAGCTGGGTAACTGACTTTAAGAGGTATTTAGAGATGAAACTTTGAAAACAATAACGACCGTAAGAAATGATTGTTGAGGATATATTTTAATGATCATCTGCAAATGGTTACTACGTAGTACTTGTCGTTAACAAACTGAATTACCCAACAGCCTTCCTTGCTAGATGTGCTGTATTTCCTGCATGTACATCTGTTTTTATCACAGCTTGGCATCATTTTTAAAACATCTGGGTCCTGATAAAGGGGATTTGAATACAAAAAATTTCTGCATTAAGTGAAACAACTTTCTCTCCTCTTAGTGTTCTTCTTCCCTCTCTTAATAGCTCCCGAGACTGTGAAAGGAGAGGCTTAAACCCAAACCCCTGTACTCCATGCTCCCTATCCTAGAACCCCGCACCCTCAGCACACATACTCCTTTTGTCTATATCCTATTTGTCCACTGAATTTAAGTTTATGTCTCACTTCCTCTAGCTTTGAGTTTTTCTAAACTTTTTATCACAACTCAATACACACACACGTACTTTGTATATTATGTTTAACAAATATTTACAATGCTTATTATATCCCAGACACTGTTCTAAGAACTTTGAAAATACTAACCCACTAAATCCTCATAATCCTATGTGGTAGAAACTATTACCTCCATTTTATAGATGAGAAAACTGAGCCAATAAAAGTTCAAGTAAGTTTCCCAAAGTCAATGCTAGTAAATGGCAGAACCCATTATGAACCTAGGCATGGATTGTATACTGATCTATTCTATTCTATTCTATTCTATTCTATTCTATTCTATTCTATTCTATTCTATTCTATTCTTTCCTTACACAAATATTGGTCAGGATCCACTAAGTTCCTTTAATGTCATGAAAAACACTAACATATCACTCTATCCCTCCATTGCTATAGTCTAATAACACAGAACAAATTGTCTATATCACTAATTTAGCCCTCGTCAATGCTGTTATTTATCTTTGGGGAGATTTAACAAGGTCACTGTGATAAAGACTGTGTAACTCAGACTTTGAGTGATATACCAGTTCAGTTGTGAAGTGAATGTCTTTTCCAGGCTTCCGGGCCACAACATACCCTCATGGGTGAGAGCAATGGTTACCGTAAGGTGAATGGCTATCTCCTCTCTCAGTCATTCTGAGGAGGGTTTAATATTTGAGGCCGAGGATGAAACCTTGGGGAGGAATGTCTTTGTTTGAATGGTGGTGTGGATATTCCCTCTGTCTGACTAGAAATTTGTTTGAGCTGAACTCTGAGGCATGAATAAGTTTGGAGGGATCCTGTGGTGGAGAGGGGCTCTTTCTAGCTATGTGGTGGTCATTGGAAATAAAATGGAATCGGATAGTGAGAGACAAGAAGGTGAATCTGGATTTTAGACTGGCTAAGGAGGTGAAGTGGTTTAAGGGATAGCAGAGTCCCCTCTCCTGAGGCCATAGTGGGAGTATCCTCTTGTAATGGAGACACCAGGATATTCTTTAATAACAGTCCTTGCTAAGTGTTCCAGGTTGGCAGAGGGCTGTGCCCTATTCAGCCATTAGGGACCTGGGTTCCTTCCTGAAGGTGACTCCATTGCCATCCCTTAGGGCATCCTTTGGCTCTCAGAGTAAATTGTATCACAGTGTCAAAGCTGTTTCCATAACAATACTAAGCTTTTATTTTTGCTTTTTTCACTCTTACTCTCCCATATATATACAGTTTTCCAGAGGCTACCTGACAGGTGATATCACAACAAAATTGAATGCAGAAGTGGATACGAGAATCTCGCCATCTTCTATTAAGCCAAGTATTAAAGAGATTTTCAAAAAATGTGAAATAATCCCGTCTTCTCACTAAGTTTATTTTTTTCAAAATACAGTTTGTACTAAAACTAACATGTAAAATATTAAAAATATTAATAAAACATGTTACTATTAATATTAACAGGTAATGATTTTATTTTTAGTGAATGAATATATATTTTAAATTTTCAGTTTTACTTCTAGCAAACATCACTAGATATAACTTGTATGAACAAAAACTTACGACATCATTAATAATTTTTAAGAGTGAAAAGTAATCTTGAGATCAAGAAGTTTAAAAACTGCTGCATTAGAGCACTGATGTTGTTTGCATGGTCAACCCTAGTTCACTGCCATGCCTGGGCTGAAGACGGCAGGTAGAGGGAGAGAAGGTTCTCTTGTACTTGGGTCTCTCTCTGCAGCTTTTTCAATTTCCCAAGATCATGGTGGCTGGGTTCCAAAAATGAAGCACCCCCAAAGTAAATATACCAAGGACAAGACCCAGTGTGTCTGTTCAAATCTTTTGCCTGTTTTTAAAATTGGGTTGTTTGTTTTCTTATTGAGTTTTGGGTATTCTTATAAGTTCGCGATGCAAGTTCTTTACCAGTTTCCAATATTTTCTCCCACTATGTGGCTAGTTTTTAAATTTTTTAAAGTGTCTTTTAAATTTTGATGAAGCCCAATTTATTACTCTTTCTTCTTTTATGGATCTTGCTTTTTGTGTCCTAGCTAAGAAATCTTTGTCTGTCTCAAGTTTTCTCTTATGTTTTTTTATTTTTTCTGGAAGTTTTAGATTTTACATTTAGGTCTATGATCCATTATGAGTTTAATTTTTGTATTTGTTGCTAGGTATGGGTTGGGGTTCATTTTTTTCCACATATGGATATTCTATCACCATTTATTTAAAAAAACTAAACTTTCTCCATTTAATTGCGTTGGCACCTTTGTTGAAAATGAATTGGTACACTGACTGGATGTATTAATGGACTCTATCCTATTCCATGAATCTGTGTCTCTCCTTTTGCCAATATCACACTCTCTTGGTTACTGTGACTTTATAGTAAATCTTGAAATCAGGTGTGCATGCTCTCCAAATTGTTTTCTTTTAAACAATTGTTTGGCTAGTCCAGATCTTTTTCAGTTGTATATTGGTTAAGTTTTTCTTCTGATCCTCAAGTTTCTCATCTTTAAAAACGTGGATAATAAAAAGAAAATGTGGATAATAATCATACCTACACCACAGAGATATTGGAAAGGTTTAATTTTTGTAAATAATTGGTAAGATGCCAGGCACATATTAATCTTTCAATAACTATTAGCTATTGTTATTATTGTTTTCATTCTGTAATTTGCATGACAGCTTTTCTTCCATTTCATCTGAAACCTTATACGTTGCTTCATTGTGAAACATGTATATATCTGCTGCAATTCTTTTATTTTTTGGTAGAGATTCACTTATTACAAAAAATATTTTGGAATAGGCCTTTGTCTAGATGAGGAATTAAAATATAATTTGAAAAGGAGAATCCTGACATGGAAATATTTCTCATGTATCTCAGTTTACTAAGTTTTTGTGAGGAGAAATAGTTGAAAACAATAAAGATTGATAACAGATGCAATTGACATTCTTAGTGGAAGAAGAAATACAGAAGAGAGGAAGGCTGTGTTTGCAGTCAGAACTCAATAGACTTGTGTCTTCGCTTGCACTTTCCTAGCTTAGAAATTTTGAATGTACTTTCTTGTGGTCTGTTTTCTCATCTGCATAGGGTCTCACAGTTTTTATGGTGAAGGTAAGTGAGCTGATAGCTGTGGAAGTGCTTTGTAAAGTATAAAAATGCTAAACTAATGGTTCCCAAGGTGTCCTGGGGGTGCTGCAATGAAGTCATCAGGGTGCCCCATAGCTTATTTAAAATCTTCTTAGGAAACACAGGAACATCTGTTAAACAGTGCATGAATCATTATGATGTGTTGTTTGGCCCTAACTACTTAATAAATAAAAATATTAGATATGCATTTTGGGCCCATGAAAAAAAATTATTGAGTCATTAAGCATACTGCAAATGAGAAAGTTTGGGAATCTGCATGATAAAAATATCTATTTATGAAAGCCTTGTAGGTGCTGGGTACTTGTGTGTGGTATAAATGTGAGTTATTTATTGTCTTTTGTGTATGGTTTTGTTACTTCATAATCTTTGATATGCATTTTTGGTATGAAGAGTCTTCAAACCCATCTCAGGAAACCTAACAAACTTGTAGCATAGTCAGATATATGAACAGCTTGGAGAACAGCCACCCCCATCCTCCTGACCTTCCCCAATAAACACAGTGATCTTTTGTGTTGAGTGCTCTACATATAATAACTTACTTAGTCTCTGCCATATCTCAGAGGCATTTGAACACCTGCTATATTTGAAGAGGTTAAAGGGACTGAACCACAGTCACATAGCTAAGTGACAGATGTTTGACTAGTTCCTGTCTGTCCTCATATGGTCTGCTAAGAAAGGCCAGGATTACAGGAGAGGGAATCCTAAATGATTGATGAAATCCTATATATTGCTAAATTTATCTACATTATATTTAAAGTTGCGTTTTGGTCTTTAATTATTTGAGGAAATATGCTTGGTGAGGTTGGATGGAGCTTACCTATAATCATTCTTAAATTCTCAATAGCATAATCATGTGTTCCTACAACCCAAACTGGGCTCTACCAATACCTGTGTGTTGTAGACCCAAGAAACTATAAAAGCCCAGTTTTTCTAAGTGCAAAATGTTACACAGATTTTTTTTTAATATATAAAAAAATAAAAAGAGGGATAAGATGCCCAAATTAAAAAAAAAATTCAATCTCCTTTTTTCAAAGAAAAATAATGATTTCATGATGTGGTTAGTTGCCATCATTACCAGAAGACATATGGTTTCATAAACACAATTGGTGAACTTAGGATGCTTGTTTAAACGTTTTGGCCATGCAGCTTTCCAGTGCTGTAGTAACTGGTCGATAATGAGAGGCAGACTTTGCCAGAACTCTCTTCCTCCTACATTTTTGTAATATCAGCCAAGGAACTCCATGGTCTGTCTGCACTGGCCAGTGCCTCCTGCCTCATCACCTGGGCACCTCCCCTGGATGGCCTGCCCTGCAGCTGTACTTACACCTGCAGGTATTTCCCCCAACATCTGCTCTTAGGGCTCTGTGCTTTCACTCTTCTTTTTATTCAGAGCCAGTGCTGCAATAGGACTCTCTGTAACGACATCGTCCATTATGGAAAAAACTAGCCACATGTAGATATTAAGGCCTTGAATGTAGCAGGTGTGACTGAGAAACTAAAATTTGTATTTTGCTGATTTTTAATTACCTTAACTGCTCACAGGTGGCTCGCGGCTACAGTATTGGACAGCACAGTTCAGATGATCTTCCTGTTCTTGTCTTCCCCCTCAACTTCTAGATCCTTATTGTCAGATCACCTCTGACTCATTCCTCTAGATTTAAGAGTCCAGGGAAGCCTTCCCTAACCTGGGTGTACCTTCTCCCTCTCAAGCCACATGCAGAGTTCTATGATCCCATCTTTGCGCCCATAACTCTTTTCTTGATCCTAGCAGCACTGTGATAAAGATTTTATCCACCAGACTGGCAGCACTGTGAGGTTTTTGGACTGTGTCTTGGTATCTTCAAATATCCAACACACTACATAGTAGCTAATCAGCTCTTCCTTGTGGATTGAATAGGATTGGCTTCGGTGGGCCTTTCAGTTGTAAGATTCTATGACTAAGTAGGAGAGAGATTGTGGAATGATGAGACACTGATACCATCAATGAATAAAAAAGTTAATTGACTTTGCTTAAGGGGAACTTCAGACACACCCAGAGAATTGAGTGTCATTAGATATATGTCACCCTTTAAAATAATCATATTGGAAGTTACAGTTTCTCTTAATATTGTTGAGGAACTTAACATAGCATTCTATATTATTATATCAGTTCTTGGCTCCTGGTTGCAGGCATGGTCTAATGTTTTTAGACCTGAAAGCAAATGTCCCAGGAAGTGGCAAACCAATATCTCAGGTTGGAAGAAATAGAAGAAACCACCTTAGAAAGTTTACCTGGGTATCCCAAGTTCTTCATCTCCTCTCCTACCTCTGGAGGTGAGAATTGAAGAAGCTGAACATTTTTGCTAAGGCATGGTAAAAACTTACACAAAAAAGTAGTTTGTGTAAAACGCTATGCCACCTTCTAAGGCCATTCAGGCCCCCCCCTTTTTTTTTCTTTCCTTGGTTCTAACAATATAAGCCATTTTTTTTTCTTTGTTCTCTTTTTGGTTCTCTGAGAATCTTTAGAAATACTAACTCTTTGGCCCTTTTATCCAAAAGGGCCATTTGATGTCTTGCCATTTAATACCAATATGGATTTTTAAGTTGATTGTGAAGATAGGAACAAAGCCCATTAAAAATATTAAAACAAAAATATTTCTCCAAAACAATAATAATGTAATCAGTAATAATAATAAAACTAGTATCCTCTTCTTTTTCAGGTTGGTCATCTCACTTTATATAGTTGAAGCGTGGGGGGAGTTTTTATGCCTTAGAAGCTTCACATATGGTTCATTAATTTTTGGGACACAAATTCAAAAAGCATGCCACAATACTGTTTGGTAAGATGTTCTAACGCTTAAATAATAGATTTGGACTCCTGACACTCAATTAAAATCATGTATATTTTGTTTATGATTAGCAAGTCTTAAGTCACCTATTTTATTTTCTCCCAAAATATCATATACAGACAAGACATTTGAAAGTCTTCAAATGGTTTTGTTTAGCATCAAAGCATTTTCACTTAAAAATGTTAACATTCAAATTAGTCACACAATAAGTGGATGACAAAATATACAGCAACAATCTTGTTCAAGGAATGAACAGTTTCAGGTTAACCAAGTTGAGCAAGATGCACTTGAATGAAGTTGAAAGTTGATTCCAGACTTCTAAATAGAGTTCCTGGGACATAAAGTCGACATTGTCATTAGCACTTTGAGTCATTCAGGTCATACAGGAGAAAAACAGGCCTAGCAGCATGTCCCATGTGACTCAGCCTGGTGATAGGTTTTAGTCAGAGGAGTGATTCTTTGAATGGAAATATCAGCAATGGAGAGAAATCAGTTTCTAGTGGCATCAACTAGACAATTAACCAATATCATTGATTTTTTTTTTTACTATCATTTTTTTTCTAATTCACCCAAACTTGATCTACTTCTTTAACTTTAAAAACTTTTCTTGCCTACCATGAATTGTGCATTGAATGGAAGTCCAATTCATTCATTCATTCATTCATTCAGCCAACAAATATTTACTGTCGGCCAGGCACTTTCATGCACTGGGACTAAACCAGTGATTAAAATTAGGTCCTTGGCTTTGTGGAGTTTACATTCTGATAGAGGCAAATAGACAATATACAAATGAACAAATGAACACGTAGAGCATGGTTAGTGTTCTTATGTGCTAAGAGGAAAAATAAAGTGGGTTAAGAGGATAGGAAGTGATTGGGGCAGGGACTAATTTTTTATTTAGAGTAGTCAAGAAAGGCCCCTCTGATTAGGTAACGTTTGAGCAGAGAACTGAGGTAGAGAGGGTACAAGTCAAAGGGATTATCAGAGGAAAGATTTTTCTAGGCGGAGAAAACAAATGCAAAAGCCTGTATCAAAGGGTGGGCTTAGAGTATATGACAAATAGAAAGGAGACCAATAAGATCCGAGCAGGGGGCTGGGGGCAAGACTCAGAGCCGAGAAACAAAAGGCTATTGCAATGGCCCAGCTGAGACAGCCAAGTGAGCAAGGACACTGGTAGGAGATAGATTTTTGCAGAGGTAGCCAGAGCTAGGTCATTCCCCTTGCATGAAATAGAAAGCCCCCAAAGTTTTTGATTAGCGAATGGCTCTGACATGTTTTAAACAGGAGCCAGAGTTCCCTCTGACTACCATGAAAGAAGAGGATGTTGGGGGCAAGAATGGAAGCAAAGAAAGCAGTTAGAAGGCTGTTGAAATGATCCCCAGACTATGAGGGCTTGGATTAGCGTTTATAGTAGTGAGAAATGAGAAGTGGTTGGATTCTGGGTAGATTTTGAAGATGAGATCTTCAGGATTTGCTGAAGGATTAGATATGAGATGTACTAGAAAGAGTTGAGTCAAAGATACTTGAAGTCTTTGATCTGAGCAAATGGAAAAAAGTAGTAATAGAGAGTTGCCATTTGCTGAGATGAATAAGACTGAGGATGTGAAGACATTATTTTGGGGAGGAGGGGAAAATCAAATGGCTAGTTGTGAACATTTTAAGTTTGGGGCATCTGTTAGATGACCAGATGGAGATGTCTAGTTGGAGGATAGACATACGAATCTGGACTGTAGGTGTATTGTCAATGTTGGAAATATAAAAATTGGGAGCAATAAGTTATAGACAGTATATAAACCCATGGGACTAGAAGATATCATTGAAGGAGTGAATATGGATGGAAGACAAGGTATAGCTGAGGACTGAATTCTAGGAAGGATGACAAAAAAATTTAAGAGCTGGCCAGTGAGGTGGTTGGAGACCAAAAGAGAGGTTGCCCTAGAAGCCAAGTTAAAAAGATAAAGGGAAGAATCAACCATGGCAAATGCTGCTGAGAGGACAAGTCAGAAGAAGGCTGAAGATTAAGCATTACACTTGGCAATATGGAAGTTACTGCTGATTGTGATAAGAGGCTTTTGAGGGTCCAATAGGAATGGGTTGAAGAGGGTGGGAGGGCAGGGAATGAAACCATTGAACATAGAGGGTTGTTTTGAAGAGTTTTCATGTAAAGGAGAATAAAAAAATGGGGCAGTAGGCTGGTACTGCATGTGCCAGTGCATAGTTATGTGTATGTGGTGATCAAGATATGTAGCAATCAAGGGAAGTTTTCATCCTGTCATGTTTTCATGCTTATGGCAGTGATCTTTTCAAGAGATATCACATTTAAGATTGAGAATATTGTTAATTGTACTCTGAAAGAGGAAGATGATTGGAGAAAAGTGTCTTCATGAATGATGTAATCACTACTTTCTCTTTGCTCCTACTATTTTTCATTTATTTGAACAATTATAAATAATTATTTCATTCTGTCTTTTATGATGCAAAAGCAGCGTTTAAGACATATTTGCTGTGATAGTTTATTTTACTTAATTCTCACAATGATTCTATGGGATAGAAGAGAAGGCTGAGGCTTGAAGAGTTTATTACTTATGCCCACGATCACACAGTGGGGTTTGTGCTCAGATGGTTGTGGCCACAGAATCTGAGCTCTCGGCCACTGCATATTGACTCCCTTCTCTATTTGTAACTGCATTATGGTAGGACTTGAACCTTTGTGTGTCATCTTTACATTATTTGTCCATGTTATTATGTACATTTAGTAGCTTCCTGTTCCTGAAGTCTCCTCTTATTTTTGCTGACTTGCTCATGAGATAACGTTTCTTGATTTATCTCAAGAGAAAATGGAACAGGTTGAGGATAGTGACATATCCTTTAAAAGCTCTTAATAATCTCTTGGATTATTCAAAAGCTCGATTACAGAAATAAAAGAATATAGTGGGAGAAAGTCTTTTGTGTTTTCCAGGATAAATCAAAGAGACAAAATATACTAACTGGCCTTCTCTATGCACCAATGAAATAAGAAATTGAATGAAAATAACATAAGTATATAAGGAAATTAGCAATAATAAATCAAAATGATGCAATACAGTGTTTAAAATGTTCTGCTTATAGGAAAAACGAGACATCTCTTCATTCAATTCAGTAGGTACAATGTATCTATGTTCAGAAAGAAATTGAAGGAACAATAAAGTAATGAAATTGGTTGAACTCAAGTGTTCCTTTGGATTTACCAAATACATGGCAAGAGATTCACAATAGAAACAGAGATTGCCCCACTTTACTTCCACCACTTCTCTAGGCAAAGTAGCTGATCCTTCGAGCTTTATCGCTCCTGTTGGTTAGATGAATCCTTCTTAAAAGTGTGGTTGACACTAAAAATATGTCTTTGTACATTTCATCTATAAGGAAAGAAGATATAAAAGAGCTGAAAATGGAGGGTATTGTATACTTGTATTGATTTCTTTTTGCTTACTATCACTTAGGAGATTATGTAAAGTCAAGTAAAAGTTTTGGTCAAAAGACACCTCTAAATTATAGCAAATAACAGTTTGACTCTCTTGATTGAAAAGTATCAGAGTAGAGCACAATGACTTAAAATCTGATTAGTGACAAAATGTGGTACTATTCTCTACTTAGATGCCTCAGAATTGGATTACTGAGTGGTTTCTCAACTATTTATAAATTAATAATTAGATTAAATACATTGTCCTTGTCCCAGAGAGTCTTTGGGTCTTGTTTTGAATATGATGTGTTGTTTTTCTTTGTGAATTTGAGGTTTGGCAGCTGTTAATCTGCAGATTTTTCTAATATAAACAGCCCCATGTTGTTAAAATTACTGAGAAGAGTGTAGCTCTCTAATTTCTTGTAATATTTGATACTATTGTTTGTTTATTGTTTGTTTACTAGCTTTAGTAGAGTCTGGATTACCCTGAGATATGTACTACATGTTTTGAGATTCTAAAACTACTGTATCTCACATCTTTGAAATCCTCAGCATTCTGGTGTGGCCTCTTCCTTTACTTACTTGGAAGGAGGCAATCACACAATATCTATAAATTCTTGTCCCTAATAGCTAGAACCCTCCCCCAATCCCACAAAAGAGCACAAGCACCTATACTTAGGGCACAACTATTGCTACTGCAGCATCCTTTTCCTTTGTAATTGAGGATGACCTAAATCAACATTTTTTATTCGGAGGAGGCAGTAAAAAATTCATTTGAATATTCCTTAAGCACCGACAGCGGTGTGATAAAAAAATATGGTGAATGCTGCTGTCCTGTGCCATCCAACAGCAGGGATCTTCAATATGGGAAGTGGCACATCAAACCTTAGTAACAGTGTGTGACAAGTTTAAACTGATTCAGTTGCAGTCAGTTGGGTGTGTTGTGAGCTGTGGTTGAGAGAAGGTGTATTTTAAAGTGTACCATAAATCATGGATCATGAACAATGCATGAAATTTTGTTTCAAACTGCAAAAAAAGTGCTAAAGAAACACATGAAATGTTAAAATTAGTTTATGGTGATGCTGCAGTGACCATGATCTGGTACCATGTGTCTTTGGGCTCTTCCCCAAAGTCAAAACAACCATGAAAGGTAAATGTTTTGATTCAATTCAGGACATCGAGGTAGCACGACAGCACAACTAAAGACACTCATGAAAGAGGACTTCCAGAACTGCTTCAGAAAGTGGCAAGAATGATGGGATAACTGCATTTGAAGCAAGGAAGAGTATTTTGAGGGGGATTAATGGCAATGTGTTGTTTACTGTAATAATTGTTTTAAATTTAAACATTCACTGTATGTTTTTATCACACCTCTTATATAGTGATACACATTAAACCAAGCTCCTAAATCCTGTGACCTTCCATGACTATGTGACCTAGCTACGCATCCCTGGGGCGGTATTATGCTGGAAATGTTGAAGTTATACAAGCTAGATTAATTTTTATCTCCCATATTGCTGTTTTAAAAGAGATACAAAACAAAAATGTAAGGAAATGGCAAGTAGGGATTTTGCCACAAGGGTGACACCTGTGAGTTTACATGGCCAATAGTGGATGTGTGGGCGCAAGGAGGGTGGACGCTAGAGAACATGATTCTGCTTTAAGCTCAAGGACATCTGAGTCCAGCCATCAGTCTGACTATTTGTTGGCAATTATTTTTCTGGAGTAAGTAATGTTTGAGATTAGTTTTACATGACCAGAAATGTTGTGTTCTGATAAGTAGAACTGGGAATTTGTGACAGGAATTAGTGAAATGTGCAAGTAAAGGAAACAAGGACATTTAAGCATCACTACCTGTGAAGATCACAGGTGTGCATACAGAGGGCAGGATGCAGGGTGGATACAAATCAAACAGTTTTTTGTTTTGTTTTTTGTTTTATTGGGGAATTGGGGGGATGGGAACAGTGCTGGGGAATTGGGGAAGGGGAACAGACAAGTTGTTGTCATTTTGTTCTTCAATCTAGTTGTGGAGGACGTTGCTTCACTGGCCCAAGTTGGCACCATCATTGCGCTCTTCCCGGGTGAGGCAGATCAGTCGCCGGCTTCTGGACGGCCACTCACTGTGGCTGCTGGCCGCTCACGCTGGCTGCTGGCTACACACGGTAGCCCATGGCAACCCACTGCAGCAGGGGCTGCAGCCTATGCCGTCGCCAGTGACTCACGGCAGCCCAGCTCCAGGTTGAGCTGTTGTTCAGCATCTTAGCTGTAGAGGGCAGTGTCACTGGCTCTCATATGTGGGATCTGAACCGGGGCCCTCTGGCATCCCAAGCCAGCTCTTAACCAACGCGCCACTCGGCCGGCCCCAAATCAAACAGTTTTGTTGAAAATAATAGAAAGTCTTTTGTTGAAAGTAATGGAAAGTCAGTGCTATGGATGCTGATTTGGGAAAGCTATTTTGTATTACTAGAATCCAAGTTATATGTAATTAATTAATTGTTTTTCTGCTACTCAAATATAATAGATTAGCTTTCCTAAATTTCCATGCCCCTTCTCAGAGTCTGCTCTAATAGACCTCGCTGCACATATGTCTTTTCCTTCTGGACCAATAATCTTCTTGGATCCAGGAATTTGGAACTGCCACCTAGAGAATGTCCTCAGTCTCAGTTGAGTAATGTCAGGGCAAAAGTAGGGTGGCCATGTCTGAACTAAGTTGTGTGTGTTTGGAGATGTGGAGCAGAAAAATCTAGTTCTGGGAAGAGAGGAAGAAAATGAGAGAGCAGGAGGGAGGGAGAGGTGTGTGTGTGTGCGTGGGAGAGAGAGAGAGGGAGAGAGGGAGAGATATGAATAAATACAGAAACCTGGGCCAGCCTGAGAAAGAACCAGACTCCTCTACAGTAAAAAAAAAAAAAAAAGGACAGGGAAAAGGGTGGCAGAAAATAAAGGCTTCACATATAGTCTCATAAAATTGGCAAATTCAGAATGGACCCTTCTTGCATTAAAAAGAATAGCTGATTTGGACAATGTGTGACTTTGCAGATGCTGATCTATCTTTGTGAAGTACAGTGTGCTGATGCATCACAATTTGCAGGTTTACATCTTATCTGCAAATCCTTTAACCCTCCCTATGTTGAGAAGCCAGGCTTTTGTTTTATCTGCTTAAGTCAGGGTATGATTGGGATTGCTTCAACCTGTAGAAAATGGTGCCCGTGATGCTGTGTAACTTCTAAAGTTTGGATACAAGAGGCCATGCATTTTCTGCCTGGTTCATTTGGGGTGCTCACTCTGGAGACAGCTGCCATGAAAGAAGTCTGACTATTCTGAGACTACCATTCTGAAGAGGCCACATGTAAGTTCTCTAGTCAACAGCTCCGGCTGAGCTCTCAGTCAACAGCCAACATCAGCTCTAGCCACAAGAATGAGCTGTCTTGGATGGCCAGTCTTGTGATGACGGCAGCCCCAGCCAACATCTGCATGAGAAATTCTAAGCAAGAACTTCTCAGCTGAGCCTTTCTCAAATTTCTGGCCCACAAAACCATGAGTAAGAAAGAAGCTAGGGGATGGCTATCGACCATGCAGCTCACACGCTCTGCCACAGACTGCTGACTAAAGAAAAATTCTCTTTCTTGCTACCACTAAAGATGGTCCAGCAGGCCAATGTGCTGCAGACCTCTCAGCTTGGTTGGGTATAGCATTGGCTGTAAAGGTCAAGGGCATTTTTTTATTTTAATAGTTTAAATTGTATGGATTAGCTAAGACCTCTCATTTTTGTGCCACCAGAAGTCAAACTCTGAATTCCCACTTGTCTTTCCACAAGTTTCTAGTGTGAATCACCATGTGTAGGGGGCAGGGTGGGAGAACTGGGGAGAGTGCTGATGGTACAGTGCAAAGTTGGGAAACCACTACTGGGAAAACTCAAACAAATGCCTCGGAACAGTGCTGGGAAGAGTCAAAACAGTGGGGCAGAAGGAAGGAGGGAAAGGAATAATGTAGAGGGAGAGGCAGTGCTTGCTTGATTGTGTGCCAACCATCTTGGTCTTTAGAGGAAGTGGGAACCCCAAAGCCCCTCAGACTTAAACACATGCCTTCTTTGAGATAATCACTTCATTGGTGCCTGACTCTATCAGATCACAACTCCAAGCATGCTATTTCATGAACATTTTCTGATTTATGGAATCAATTATGTTTCCTTTTAATGTACCATCTGAGAGCTCAATGTTAAATTGACTGCTATCTAGATTTAGTCAACATGAAACAATTTATATTCAAGAGATATAATCCAAAGGCATGCTATCTGTTCAATTTTCTAGGTCTAGGCTAACACATGCACTAGTTGCCAGTGGCCAGGTCAGCATAGAGGAAGCCTCCTAACTGAGATCATGATGCACAAGTGACCCTTCCCAAGTCAGCGGTTGCTCAAGGCCAGCCAATCCCTGTCAAGAAAGTGATTTAGTTTGCCAAATATTGCAGCCTTTTAAAAGAAACTCCAAAGCTGGATTTTTATGTAAAATCTGATTTTGGAATGTTAAGTAGCAATGAGTGAAAATCTTTCTAAAACACCCTGTGCATCAAATTCAGCCTGTAGCAGCCAGTTTGAGTTCTTTCTGGATTCTTTAAGCTTTATTCCTGCATCAAGCCAGCTCACCAGAAAGCAACATACCAAGGCTATATTAGCTTGACCCCTTATAGAAATATTCACTGAGCTTTATTTTAATATGATGTTTCTGACTTCTATCAAAGATCAGTGCCTATTTTGCTATGCAACATTTCTTATATAAAGTTATACACTACAAATTTCTACTAGAAGTCGATAGGAAAAAGAAGTCAGCCTTTCCAGATAAACTTGTATGAGTCCTTTCATCAGATAATTAGAACTGTGTAGCTCATTATGTTTCCTCATTTGGCTTGACTTCTAATAACTTCAGAGTTAAATATAGTGCTCATATAAACATACTCCATGTTTCTGGTACTGTGAACTTTCACTTTTTGTCTAATTCCAAAGCTTCTGTCTCCTTTTATATATCTGTAACTTACCTGCTTCTGACACATCATCTTACTATTAAGAGGTCAAACTCTTTTGGGGGGTATGTGTAATATATGTATATCACATATATACATATTACATAAGAGGCCATATTTTATATGACATGTGAGTTCAATACCCTTTTCACTTCTTCGTACCACTTTTCTAATTCTTTACAAAATAAATGCAATAAAATTTTAAAGAGTAAATGCTTTTCCCAATTATACCTGGCTGTCTGGCTACTTCACTATCTTAGAAATAGTCCTTAGGACATCAAAGTGTAGCTTTTTTTTTCTTTGTTTCCCACATGTCAAATATTTTAAAAATTGCAGATAATTTAATATATATCTAAAAAATTTACAGTTTCATTACACATGACTACTAATTATAAATATATAAATATTTACTATAGATAATATATACTGTATTTACTATATACTATAGAATATGTAGTGTATGTTTATATTACATAAATGATATATGAAATCATATTTTAAATACAACCATGGAATTGGATTTTTCTTCTATTAAGCACTTTTCCCATGACCCTAAGCATTTTAGAAAAAATGCTTTTATACATTTTTATATATTTGGTTATGTGAGTAAACTTTAATTAACTTAACCCTTCCATTGTTAGACAGTTGAGTTATTTCCAAATTTCCAACATTTAAACAGCGCTTTGAAGAATGTAAATATTTGTGTGCTTCTCATAATATTCCTTAGGGTAAATTCCTAGAAGTAAGCTTCTTGGGGTCAAAAGGCCCACCTAGTAAAAAAATACTGGCAAATTACTTTCTATAACGGTAGTAGTAATCGAATCAGCAGACAAGTGTCCCTGTCTCTTGACATGCTGTCAAGGATGAGATCATCACATAAAAAAATATTTTATTCATTTGATAGGTTAAAAATAGGGCCTTATTTTTTATACTGAATCTCTTGATTATATGAGGTCAGGGTTTCAATTTTGTTTTTGCTTTTTTTTGAGTCTTGGCATTTGTATTTCTTCTTTGCAAACTGTATATTCACACCCTTTGCCCATTCTTGCATCGCAGCATTAATTTTTTTCTTGTGCCTTAAAAAATAAAGACATGTGGGCTAGACATTATTTCTGTGACTGTTACACTTCTTTGGACTCTGAAAAATCTCAAAGTTCACACCAACTGTTTCCAGACTAAACTCTACTAGTCTCTTCTATTCAATTACACACAGATCTGCAGTTTATTGAAAGGGAAATTTTACTGCTTTGTAATGACTCTCACTGTTGTTTGCCAAAGTTCAGTTCCACAAATTGGTAGACACTGAGATGAGACCCACACTTTTTCACCCCCTCTGAGACAATGGGAACTTTTATTTCTCCATCCAGCAGAGCTGAATGCTGCTTCATGCAAGAAATCCCACTTGCTATCAATTCGGTTTTCCATGTGGGACTTTCCTGATGGGGCTTTCTTGACTCTTACTCATTCTTTTCTTTCCTGGCCACCCCACCCCTCTTCTTCTAATAATGTAGAGTTCTAGTTCCAGAAATATCAGCCAGGCGGGTACAATTTTTCAGCGCTTCCTACTTCAGTGACGTAAAACACCCACAGAAATTTTCTGCTAATCCTGAGTAAAACAAACAGCAATATGTCAGAAATGCTCTTGAGGGCAGATCATGCAAGTCAAAAAACACATCCACCAGTAGCAAGACCATCATTGTGGTGTGTACGTTCTTGAAGGGCTGCACGACAGCTTTTGCTCAAACCTCATATAGCCATTAGTTCAAGAAATCGAAGATATTTGTTTTAGTTTGGGAGCTGGAATTCATGCCTTAAAATAGCTACAGTTTTCAGAGAACTAGTTTGTCAGCTGTAGTAGGAAAGCAGGGCACAGTTTCTTTCCAACTTCATTACGTGCATATTAGCTTTTGTTATTGTGTTTACATAAGGCAATTCTTTGGAAACACAGTATATTTAGTAGAATAGGAAAAGCAAACATATTTAGGTCCCGTCACTGTCTCTGTTTAGCTTTGGCAGAGACATGGAGGGGCACAGAGTTTGTCGTGATCTCTGCTGGGCCAGCCTTCATGCTAGGAGTGGGGTAGGACCTCTGGACTGAAGGCTCTAATAGGCAAATCCTCGTGGGCATTCCAGGCCACATGGAAGTCTTGTGAAAGATTCTACTTTATTGACTTGGGGCCCTGAAAGCCATTAGAAAGATTGCAAACAAGTAAGATGAACAGAATCCACCTTCCTTTTCTGGTTCCATGAATATTATTGTGCACAACTGTTCACATCTCCACCCTATATTTCCCTTGCACCTCTCAGAGCTAAGGGGCTCCCAGGAACTCGTATCTCAGCCATGATCCAAGGCAAGCTTTTTGAGAATCCAAGACATAGAACTGAGGAACCACTCTGATTATGGAAAGAAATTTATCCATGTTCCATGAAATAACCCGGGATTGTAGGCTCCTCACAGCACGGTGGAACCATCACTGAAGGTGGGCCTGAGAGTGTGTTTAGGAGGTCTTCCCCGAGCCTCTCATATTGAGGTTTATTATTTCTATTGGGCATCTCTTGGTCTGGACTTTTGATTGAAAGTGATCAAACCAAATTAAACAATAAGGTTTATTAGCTAATGTAACTGAATAGTCCAGGGGTAGGGTTAGTGTCTGACCTGGTTGGAATCAGAGGCTTAAAAGTGATTCATTTCCAGCACCATCTCTTTGAAAAGCTGTTCTCCCTGGGTAAGTACCACAAACAGAGGCTCCTTAAGACCCCCTGCCCACCAGCTTCACAACCTCACCAGAAAGAGAGCATCTTTCACCAAGAGGGAAAGATGGGGAGGACTGGGGAGAACAGAAGGCAGGCCAGCTTGGATCAGCTGTCTGTCCTTTAAACAAACAGGGGAGGTCTACATCCTAGATTATACGTCCATTCCTAAGTAGGGGAGTAGGTCCCCCGAGGAATGTGAAGTTTCTATTGTCAGAAGAGAGGATTCTACTGTTAGAAGAACCAAAGCCACCACAGTCAACTTCATCATGGTGTGGTAGCAAAGGCACGAGGCTTGCAGCCAGACCTGTACACTCTGCCTCCATTATACTGTCATCTTGGGCAAGATAGCTGTCTAAGCCTCAGACCCCTTAGCTGTTCAGTAGGGACAAGAATATGCACCCAATCATATCACTGTGTGAAGGATACAGAAACAATAAGAATTGTCTCTGCTATTGTCTCCTTCTGGCCCCTGAAGCTGGCTATTACAGGTCATCTTTTCACTTATGTCTAGCACTCAATTTAGTTTGTAAGGTTCTGAAAGGGAAGGTCATTGCTTAATGTTCAAACTAAAGAGCTGCCTTCAACCTACCCAGGTGTTCAGGCAGTACATCTGCCTCCCACCTGCTTCACCCAAGTGATGCAAAGAGGAGTGTGTTGGTTTCGGCTTCCTAATCATGATCATCAGGACATCAAGAGGCACCTCTCTGTGACTGAAGCTTCACTCTGAAGGGTTGGATTTCTGTTAGCGACTCCTTTGGAAACTGCCTTTGGCTTCTAAAAACCAAAGTATTTAAAATATTCATCTTTTTATCCCTAAAAATGAACTAGGAGGACTGGCACTTCTCCTAAAGCCTCAGCCACACCTGCTGTTTATCCTGTACTCACACAGTGATGACTCTCCTCTTGAGTTCATGGCATTTCCTTTGACACATCAAAGCGAAACTCCTAGAAGATAGAAACAACATGTCTATTGTTAGATGAAGAGTAAATACCCCATTTCAAGGTGAAAACTAAAACACCAGTTTGAATTGTTTTTTTGTTTTTTTTTTAAGTCTTAATACCTTGAGTGTTTAGATTTGGAGTGGGGTAGGAACAACTGAATGGATATTGGTGAAAGTGTAAGCTGTTATTCTTATAATGCCACCCCCTTAGAAAAGGACAATGTTATAGAAATACCTCAGAGAGAAAAACAGAATTCACAGGAGTTTTTTCCAGAGGAATAACTTGTCTCCATATCCAGCTGGTCCCTAGACCCTCCCCTATACTCTGGATTTTACACTCAAGAGTGTCCCCTCTTTTTTCTTCCCGCTGCCTTAGTTCTGATGCCCTCTCCTATCTGAATAGTCCCTCCTAACTCACTTCTAATGCCTTCTCATTTCTAATTCGTTTTCTTTCCACACTTCCTTTCTCTCAGCTTTATCCATCCATCTACATATACATTTGAGGTGTTTTAGTGTGATATGTCCTTGGGGACAGTTTATCAACTTGCTGTGGCTTAGTGTTCTTAGTAGTCAGTTCAAAAGGGGATTCAGTGAGTTAATATATGTAAAGTGCTTAAAATAGCACTTTAGGAAATTCTAATTCAGTGTTAGCTATTATTACTGGATCCTTGTGGGCTCCAGCTTCAAATCCTTCATCACCTTCTGGTCAGGGAAGCTGTAGCTCCTGGACCTGGCATGGCCCCTTGCTATGGCTCTGCCTCTTTTCTCACCTCCCTCCCTAATGCATTTTGTCCTCTGTGCTCCAGGCACACATAGGCATTGGACACGTTTCATCCATGTGGCTTCTTCTACCCACCCTCCATGACCACTAGAGGAACTCCTTCTCATGCTTCAAGGCTGCGCACCATGGTAGCCTCTAGACTTCTCCATAGAAGACTTAAAGATGGCTTTTTTGGTGCTTTCTTCTATTGTAGCACTCATCCTGCCACATTTAAAAATAACGGACTTAGCTACTGCTTATTGGATATCTAGACTGTGCCGGGAGCTTTATAGTATAGCATTTCATTTCATCCTAACAATAAAAACATCATTCCTGATGTTCAGATAAGAAAACTGAGGTTTACAGAGCCTGAAGTTACTTGTTCAAGGCAGCAGTGGTGCCAAAATGGATACGCCGGTCTGATTCTGGGACCTATAGTCATTTGACTATGTGCCATTTCAGCGTGATTATTGGTTCCCCTGTCCTCTCTCTTTCTCTGAACCTCTGACCTGCCTCAATGTTGTGAACAGCAGCCTTGAGAACACCTTTATTTCTCACGGAGAACTCTGTGCCCAGTAAAAGCCCCTGAGCATGAGGGACCCTTGACTCAGAGAGCACTCATATCTCCCTCTATCTCCAAATGGAAACAGTTGCTCTCATTTGTTTTCTTCCATTTCTGATAACTAACTGAATTTTTCTTCTGTGCCAAAGTCTCTTCTATCTGACTTCTGACACTGGTTCTCTAGAAGGGAATCAACCGTAGACTTCTCAAGGTGCACAGAGTGTAGCTCAATATCTGGCACATAATAGACACTCAGTAAATAATTATTGAATAAATGAATGATTGGAAGATGCAATGATAACCAATCAACAGTATACATTAGGTAGAAATTGAGGCTAAGGAATGGGTTTCTCAGAAATGTCAAAAGTTAACTGATCCTCCATTTTGCTTCTAATGAGACTGATTAGTGGTGACACATGGCAGGGAGGTGAGGAATGCAGAGAATCTGGATAACTTTTGTTTAAAGAATGAATTAATACCCATAACTGTGACATCATCTACCTACATGCTAATGAAGACAGCAGTAATTCCTCTATCCAGCTGGACTTCAGCTGAAGGACATTCCCTTCTGAAAAACCTTTCTCTCAGTTATTCATTTACTCTTCAGTCCTTTGAAATTTAATAACTTTTCTGATTTGTATCAATTCTAAAATTAACAGAAAATACCTTTCTTCAAGAAAATGAGATAATGAATGTTTTACTTTAACACAGAACCTGGCATGTCTAGAATGCTCAATATGTTTGCTTTCCCTTCCTTTCTTTACTAAAAATATATTGTTAAATACCAGTTATGTATTATCTTTGAAAATACTTGTTGCAACAACAGGTTTTTCGTGACTTCTAGTCTGTCTTCCAAGAAATAAAGTACAATAGAACAAAAAGAAGAAGGAAGTCAGGTGCCATTTTTTTAAAGAACTACATATAAACTATAAATAAAATCAAACCTATCACCAATGAAGATAATGTGTTTTTGTTTCCATAACCATATACGGTAACCTTGACATCCTCCAACTTTACTGAGGAAAGTAGACTACCGGAACTGATTTCTCTGAGCTCTTCAGACATTTGCTCTCGTTTGGAAAAGGTGGGACCTATTGCAGGTGAAGATTTGCAGTTGATCCTTTGTGCCAACATCCCATGTCTCTGTGGTCTTGCAGTGTATTCTCACTCTGTTCATTTCCACCTAGAGCTTTTTCCAAAGCTGACCTCCTTAGGGTCCAATTGTTCCCTCACAAAAGGAAGTGACCTTCCCTAGTCCCAAAGCATTTTCCTTTCAGCCGGTGAGAGAATTAGTACTTGTTGTTGTCCCCGCCAGCCGCTTTCTTAGATTAGTGTTTCCAGGCCTTTCCAGGCTCAAGAAAACTTGGCAGCATTGCTTGGCAGCTCCCTAAGCTTACTAGAAATACCAGAAGCCCACAGTTTGCATAATGCTAATTAAATTTTCAGCTCAGTCTCCAAACCCTTATAGTGTTTAGAAGATCGAGTAACTTGGGGAAATGTCCTATATAGGGATTGACCAGAGAAGAAACCAATCCCAACCCGCCCAAAAAACGAGGTGGAATTCACAAATAACCCTGGCAAGGGTGCCTATGCCTTCAAAAAAGTGATCTCTTTGAGTTTCTTCACTTGCAGTAAAAATCCCCCTAGGATCATATCATTTTCTAGTATCACTTTCTAAGGTGCCTCTATTGATTTCTCTCCCTCTCCTTTGGAAGTGTTTGGTTTTCACTGAGCTGTCACACTTCATAGGTGTGGTGATACTTGTGTTCTGCCACACCTTAGGGGTGTGGCAAGATGGAGTGCCCGTGCCAAGTGGATTCCCCCACCCAAGGTGTGGTGATATTGCCTATTCTTACCACATCTTGGATTATTTCATTAATCTCACATATAAGTCAGCCAAAACGAAAACATACTGGTTTGATGTTTTACCCGCCTCCTTTGACATGCTTGAAACTATTGGCGCTGCTGTGGAGCTCATATTATAAAAGATCAGGCTTTTAACTTTCAAATTTTTATACTAATTACTGCCATATCTACTAAGAAAGAAAATGCCGACTGAGGAAACTGAAGTGCAATGGGAAACTCTGGACTTTTCCCTTTACTTTAGAAATTCATATGTTTAGAGAGGGTACAATGTAGGGGGTAAACTTGGTCAATATTCTCCAAAACTTGTGTTGAGGTTATCATTAGTGAGGTGTGGAAATGTCTAATCACTATGTTGTTTTGTACATCTAAAACGAATAAAAAAAGAGAGAAATCTTTCAGTTATTAATTTTTTAAAAAAATTTGTTAGTTTTGAGGTAGGTACCGATTACTGGCTTTCAGCCTTGGCTGGAGTGATGACGACCAGTCCCCTTCTTTGGGCTGTGGAGTTTCGGTGCCCACACCGATGGCATCACTATTGATTCAGTGTAGTCAGGCCATGGCAAAGGCTCTGGGCCAGAGAGGTGGGTGGACAGTGACCCAGCCTAGTTCCTGAAGTATTGCCAAGGAAGCAGCCAGTCCTGCCCAGCAGGGAACCCACAACCTCCGATTGTGCCTCATATAAAGTTAGTTTCCAAGGGAAAGAAAAATAAGGGTAACATCAGTGTTGTGGAGTGTTTTTTATTTTATCAAAGCGTCAAAACTAATGTGAGCATTCACCAAGGGTTAAATGGTAAATTAAGCGGCATGGCTTATGAGTTCAATGGGAAAGCAGAGAAAGTGGACGTCAGGATGGACTGGTAGCTGGACAAGGCTTCTTGGAGGAGTGAGGACTGGCTCTAGGCCCAGACCATGGGTACATCCTGGGAAGTTCCCTGTGAGGGTATATAAGGCTCAATTTGTATAAAGTACTCTACCACAAACAATGCATTGGATGTTAGGACATGTAGAAGAAGCAAAGCAAGATTTCCAGTGTTCACACAGTCGAGCTCTTTCCTGAGCTGCTTATGAGAAGGAATGAACAGAAAACACAAGTCAATTTAGTAATAAAGTACATGTACTGTATTAATACTATTAATTTTTTTCCAGTTAAAAAATCCTCTATAACAGGAACTGGCTGTCCCATTTCTTGTATTTGTATGGCCTCAGAATGGTTTTTATATTTTTTACATGGTTCAATGCAAATCAAAAGAATAATATTTTGTGGAAAAGTGAAAATTACATGAAATTCAAATGTCAGTGTCTGCAAATAAAGTTTTATTAGACAATAGCCATGCCCATTTCTTTAAGTATTGCCTATGACTGCTTTTGTGCTCCAACAGCAAAGCTAAGGAGCTGTAAGAAGCCATCTGTGGTACTCTCACTGTTTTGCACTGCTACCCCATATGCTGGAAATTTCAGTGAACACAGTTATTGACTGATAATGTTTTGGGTGCCATGTAGATCACTTATATGCATTAAAAGACATTGTCAAGATAAAATACATAGAATGTTTTTTGCAGATCAACCTTTTTTTTTTTTTTAAGATTTTACTGGGGACTTGGGGAAGAGAACAGTATTGGGGAATCAGGGAAGGGGAACAGACAAGTTGCTGTCCTTTTGTTCTTCAGTCTAGTTGTGGAGGACGTCACTTCACTGGCCCATGTTGGTATTATCATTGCGCTCTTCCTGGCTGAGGCAAATTCGTTGCTGGCCATTGGACGGCCGCTCACGGCGGCTTTTGGCAGCTCATGCTGGCTGCCAGCCACGCACGCTGGCTGACAGCCACTCACGGCAGCTTACAGCAGCCCACTACAGCCCCCACTGCAGTCTACACTGTCACCGGGCAAGTCACAGTAGCCCAGCTTCAGGTGGAGCTGTTGTTCACCATCTTAGCTGTAGGGGGCGCAGCGTCACTGGCCCATGTGGGATCCGAACCGGTGGTCCTGCTGCTCAGAGCTGGCATTCCCAAGCCAACTCCTAACCAACGAGCCACTCGGCCAGCCCACAGATCAGCCTTTTTTAAATGTAAGTATAGTTGGTATACAATAATAGTATGTTATTTATATTAGTTTCAGGTGTACAATATAATGATTTGACATTTTTATACCTTACAATGTGATAACCCCACTAATCCTAATAATTATCTGTCACCATGCAAACTTATCACAGTATTATTGACTATTTTTTCCTTCACCTTTTTCCCCCATCCCCCACACCCTCCCCTCTGGCACCCATCCCTTTGGTTTCTGTTTCTATGAGTCTGTTTTTGTTTTGTTTATTCTTTTATTTTCTTAGATTCCACATATAAGTGAAACCATATGGTATTTGTCTTTGTCTGACATTTCAATTAGCATAATACCCTCTATGTTGTTGCAAATGGCAAGATTTCATTCTTTTTTATTACTGTGTTATATTCCATTGCATATGTATCCAGAACCACATTATCTTTATTCATTCATCTATCAATGGACACCTAGGTTGCTTCCACATCTTGGCTATTGTAAGTAATGCTGTGATGAAGATAAGGATGCATATATTTTTTCAAATTAGTGTTTTTGGGGTTTTTTTGGAAAGATACGCAGAAGTGGAATTGCTGGGTCATCTGGTAGATCTATTTTTAGCTTTTTGAGGAATCTCCACACTGTTTTCCATAGGGGCTGCACCAACATGCAGTCTCACCAACAGTGCACAAGGGTTCCCTTTTCTCCACATCTTTGCCAACACATGTTATTTTTGATTTTTTGATAATAACCATTCTGATTGGTGTGAGGTGGTATCTCATTGTGTTTTTGATTTGTATGTCCCTGGTGATTAGTGATGTTGAGCATCTTTTCATATGTCTATTGGCCATCTGTATGTCTCCTTTGAAGAAATGTCTTTTACTGTCCTTTGTCCATTTTTTTATCAGATTGTTTATTTTTTTGTATTGAGTTTTATGAGTCTCATATATTTTGAATATTAACCCCTTATTGGATATATCATTTACAAATATCTTCTCCCATTCAGTAAGTTGTCTTTTTGTTTTGTTGATGGTTTCCTTTACCGTGCAGAAACTTTTTAGTTTGATGAAATCTCATTTGTTTATTTTTCCCTTGCTCAAGGGGACATATCCAAAAAAATATTACTCAGACTGATGTCAAATAGTTTACTACCTATGTTTTCTTCTAGGAGTTTTATGGTTTCATGCCTTACAATTAAATCTTTAGCAGATCAGTGTTAACAGATAAACATTCGCAACCAATTTTGATGATAGGAAACACTATTTTTAAACCTCAATTAAGGAAATGTTAGCCCCTCCCCAAAAAGATTTTCATTCTTATTGGTAGACTTGTATTAGAAAAATTTGTACTCAATTATCATTATATTTTGAGTTTTTTCTAAAAAATTGTGGAAATTAGTTTTCTTTCTTGTTATATAAGTATCTACATAATATTCTTGATTTTGCCTCCTGGCACACAAAGCCTAAAATATTTACTACCTGGTCCACAGAGAAAGTATGTTGACTCTTATTCTAGAATAAGGATTTATACCTGAGATATGCTTTAGGATTTATTGTGGCTTTTTTCTCTACTATCTCATATGGTCTTTATAACTTTATGAGGTGGTCAAAACAGATAACATTATTATTATGTTTTGTAGAGATTTCTAAAGTTGAGAAAAGTTGACAGGTATATCCTGTCACCTGAGTAGCCCTCTTAGTTTTGGAAATGTACATTGAGTAATCACAGCTATTGCTTGGGAGAAAAATATTGTGACACTCTAAAGATGATCGAGATGCCTAGTATAAAATCCTGCCTCAGAGGAAGAGGTGGACTAACATACCTGGAAAGCAAAGGGTCTTCTGTGAGAGGAATAATCAGGACCACAACTCCTGCTTCTAGAGATTCAAGGTCTGGGAGGCCTGATATGATGGCTGTGTATCAGGCAGAATATGACTGAATGTGAATGTTCATTTTGACCCAGTGTTATGGTTAAATTGTGCTGCTCCCCACCCCCGCAAAAGACATTGACGTCCTAACCCCCACTACATGTGAATGTAAACTTATTGGACATAGTGTTTTTATAGAAGTAAGCAAGTTAAAGTGCCGCTCGGGTGGGCCCTAATCCAATAGGATTGTAATCTTTATAAAAGGGAAAATTGGACACAGAAACAGACATGTAGAGGGAAGACAATGCGAAGACACAGGGAGAGTGCCATCTGAAAGGCAAAGAAGGCCTGAGGCCACCAAAACCTAGGAAAGGGGCCTGGAACAGATCCTTCCTCACAACCCTCAGCAGGAACCAGCCCTGCCAATATTTCATCCTGGGCATCTAGCCTCCAGGACTGTGAGGCAACTCATCCCTGTTGCTTAAGCCACCCAGTTTGTGATGCTTTGTTACGGCAGTCCCAGGAAACTCAGACATCCAAAGCCTCCCTAGTGTGTGGGTATGCTTTGGGGACAGTATGTGACAGTGAACTGATGAGCTTAGCAGTGAAGACCTGAGTGAGTCCTGCTCCTGGGATGGGCAGTCTTGACTTAGTGGCCAAGAATGACCAGTCAAAGCATACGAGAGCAGAGAGCAAAACACACAGAGCGTCCATGTGACACTTAATGGCAGCATTTGTTGTGACCTGGTCAAACTCTTGATCTCTGAACAGTTTGGGACCTGCATGTGCCCCTGGATTTCTTGACAATTTGCTGGATCTTGCGCCAGAGGCAGTTAACAGGTGGCTAGTGAACGCAGCAGGTTAAATTTTAAAATAAACAATGAAAATCAGGTGTTTGTTTTTTCTAGTTTGAGAAATAGCTCATCCAATCAAATTTACAAGTAGGAACTAGCCACATACAGGTTCTGAGACTGTGCAAGCAACAAGGCCACTGAGAAGTAGTAACGAACAGAAACATAGGTGTCCAGGCTCTGACCCACTCCAGGTTCATCTTACCACACCCTGATTAATGAGGGGCTTTTACCTGGCATACATGATCACCAATACGACAGTCATCAAAGGACTTAATTTTCATGAATTTTGTTAGGAATTACAGTATTATTTACAGAACTGTATTCACTTTGAAAAGGTTTAAGCATTTCAAAGACTGTTCACAATTCATACTATTTATTCACCAATTGAGTTCATTTTATTAAATTTCTCCCGAGCACTGTGGGTGTTGACAAGCAATAAATGTGGCTGTTTGTTATTTCTCATTACTTTATCCTCAGACTTGAGTTTCTCAGCAATGTGTGGAGAGAGACTCCCTGGTGGGTCTGCTACAAATATGAGTGCAGGGATCTCCCTCGGCTCCTCCGCCCCGTCTGTTCAGGAAGTCACTTACAGGCAAGGAGAGTGTCAATCGCCATATTTGGGATGAGTTTTAAAATACCAAAATGCCATTTCAATTAGCCATAACATGTTCACCAAATATTTATGAATATTTGAGCCACTCTTGAATGTCACTCTGGGGTTGACAACTCAGCCATGAATAGATTTTCAAATTTCTTCTGCATATTTGGACATATTCTGGGGAGCCCTCCCGTTTGAAGCACCGAAAGGAGCAAGACATAATAGCAGTCGTTTGAAAATATAAAGTCGAAGCTGGAGTAAATGTGACTCAGAATGTGTTGCTGGTTACACAGGATCTATATTTAGGAGAATAAGCAACCCCAGGGACAATAACAGTAGCTCTAACTTCATCATGCCTATTGTCATCACAAAATAAAGGTAGCGAGAGCCTACTCGCTTCCCGTAGGCCAAGGGGCAGCCGTGACCTCTCTGGTATTAGGCAATGGCTTAGCTGAGCTTGTCACTCATTAATGTTTCCTTCTCTGATTTTCCTCCTTCTTGCTTCCTGCCTCTTGCAGTATGACTTACTAAAGTAAAACCCAGGGGAAAGGGAGCCGAGACAGAGAGAACCCTCCCTACAGGTGACACATGGCAGAGGCAGATGAGAGTCTCAGGGCATCACTGATGCATGATGCAGAGGTTAAGGTGCCTACCCTCTGTGGGTTGTGAAGCAAACAGCTTACATTAATGAAACACGAAATGCCTCGGTCATGTTAGGGAGGCAGGCAACATTGTAGAGGAGAACAAGCCTCCAAAGGATGGAGACGCTCTCACTGCTTGTTTCAGCAGTGCTCAAGAAGCGCTTGAATACATCTCTTCACAGTTCAGGCTTCTGCTTCTTCTCTGTAAACTGAAAGGCCTGCACTCAGGGATTTCCAGAGGTTCGTGTGTCTGTATGTGTGATTGTGTGTGAGAGAGTCAGAGTGTGAGTGTGTGAATGTAAGTGGGTTAGAGTATATGTGTGAGTATAAGTGGGTAAGTGTGTGTGTGTGGTGGAGAGGTAGGGGATGAGAGTGGTAATAAACAGAGCAGTGACTTCAAGATCATATTTCTAAAAATAAGTCAAGATTTATAGATCCCAGACTATTTGCCTGACACTGGCCATTGGTGTTACAGCTTGAGTCCAAAAGCAGTCTCCAGGCAGAATTTCGTCTTTCTCAAGGGACCTTAGTCTTTCTTCTAAATCTTTCAACAGATTGGATGAGGCCCACCCACACTAGCATGGATTATTTCATTTAGTCTCTTATAATCTTACTAAGCTGTCTTGTCTCTACTTGACAGATGAGGAAACTGAGACTTAGAGAATATATTAGGGTTCTCAGGAGAAGCAGAGCCAATAGCATGTGTGTGTATCTATCTATCTATCTATCTATCTATCTATCTATCTATCTATCTATCTATCTATCTATCGAGATATTTATTTTAAGGAATTGGCTCACATAATTGTGGGAATGGCAAGTCTGAAGTCTTCAGGGCAGGCAGACGGGCTGAAACCCAGGGAAGAGTTGATGTTGCAGCTTGAGAGTGAAGGCAGTCTGGAGGCAGAATTTCTTTCTTAGGGGGCCTTAGTCTTTCTATTAAGGTTTTCAGCTGGTTTAAAGAGGCCCACTCACATTATGGGGAAGGGGTAAATCTGCTTTCCTCAGAGTCTACTGATTTAAATGTTAATACCATTTAAAAAATACCTTCACAGCAACATCTAGACTGGTGTTTGACCAAATATATGGGTACAGTGGCCCAGCCAAGTTGACACATAACATTAACCACCACAGAGAAGTAAAGCCCATGTTACTCAGCTGCAAAATAAAACCAAAATTTGAACTCACGCAGCCTGACGTTAGAGCCCATGGCCCTTACCTCTATCTTTCTCATCTAGTCTGGTTGCCAGCGGCTGTGTGCAAGTGGCCCAACCTCTCTACCCCTGGGAGCCTCAGCAGTAGAAAGCCCACATAATTTCTGCTCTGTCCACTTCCTATGAGGGTGCTAATGTATCCAAAAGCTCTTAGCATCATGTAGGTAAATGTCAGTAGCACTAAAAATATAGGGTCATTTCTTCACCCTGCCCCCATCTAAAATGATTTTTTGGGGGGAGAAATAAATCAGCACAATTCTTTTTAGAGGGCAGTTTGAAATTTTCTTTCAAAATAAAAGATATGAACCCCCTATGATCTTACAGTCCTACTTCTAGGAAGTTTATTTTCCAAACAGATAAATATATGTGTATGCAAACATATGCATATCTTATCCAAAGGGATAAAAATATGTATATATTAATAAACAGAAAAATGTAAATGTATACATGTTAAATTGGCCCCCCTGTAGAGTGCGATTGGAAGAGAGAAAGAACTGTCTCTTTAACTTGTACATGCTCTATATAGTTCTGTTTTCTGAATATGTTACAATGATTTTTCTATTTAGGCATTTGGTTTGTTACTAAATCTTACAAAATATCAAATGATGATTTAAAAGTAAAATTTTGACCTTTACTGCTCCCCCCTCTCTCTCCCCTGCTATGGGTCTATACTAATTTGCATAGCTTTTCTAAAGCATTTGTTTAGGAAGGGAATAAGACAGGACTACCTAGACTTTGCAGGGACATTTTGGGAAGACATCCCCTAACCTGCTGTCTTGACTAATGGATGTTATGACACCCATAGGGCAGTGTATCCTGGTAGTTCTTGTTCTCTCTATGTCTGGCAATAACCATGCTAATGGAAAGTGCTGGTCTTTAGATGAAGACAATTTCTTGCTGTCATGCAGAGACAGAGGTGTGAGTGCCCGTGACAGCTCCCTGGGAAACCAAACCTCACAGAGATTCTATGGGCTTTGTCTATTTGGGAATTGATTTATTATGCAGGCCTGAGAGCAGTGATTTAGCTAGAAATGTTGAGCTCTCAGGAAAAGAAATCCTTCAGTAATAAAAATAGTTTCTTTTCCATTTGTAATACAGAGCTATTGGGATGATGTTTTCATCTACTATGTAAAGCGATAACAAGGAACTTTAGGCAGAGGCTATTTTTCTGCTCCCAACTATTGCTCTGAAGTTTTAGAGCTTTCCACTCAGCAAGAGCAGATCTTTGAGTAATTAATATCTAGGGGGCATTACCTATCAATTGTAGGCTTTCTGAGGGCATCATTGGCAGTCCTGCTCTTCATCTCAGTATTCCCCAATAGCACTTTGTGTCTGTGTGGTGGGTGCTCATGGATGAGATGAACTCATCTTCTGTAGATTGCTCTCTCTCGAAAGCATTGACTCATTTGTTCTGGATGCTCCTTTGCTGAAAATGCTTTAGGGCTTTCTTCTGGCTCTAAGCATCAAGTTTGGAACCATAACATACCCTACAAGGTCTTTCATATTGGACTGATGGTCAGCCAGTTGTACTGGTTCTACCACACAGGTTGTTGACAGCCAGCCTCCCTTCTGACCCACCAGGTCTGTGTCTTTCCAAATTGCTAGATATTTAGAACATCACCCCTGCTTCTATGACCTGGTCTTGCCCATCTCTCAGCTTCATCTCCTGCATACCACCATTGAGGTCATTCATGCTCTGGCTTCCTTTGGTTTCCTTGAATGTGCTGGGCTCTTGAACACCTGTGCCCCCACTTATTCTGCGTCTTCTCTTGGGGAAAGTTCTAGTATTTCTTCACCCAGTAGTTAACTCTTTCTCACCCTTCTAATCTCAGTTGTAATCTCAAGTCTGCAGTCACTTTCACTGAACCCCCACCCCCAGACAAAGTTAAGGGCCCTGGGACACTCTCAAAGCACATACAGTTTCCTTCAAGCATCAGTCATAACTTTAATCAAATGATTATTTGGGTAATTGTTTATGATAGTCTCCATGAGACCAGGACACTCATCGTTTTGTCACAGCACCTGTTTGCTACACAGAAAATTCTTAATAAATATTTGATGGAGTGAAAGAATAAATAAAAGGTCAGGCCAAAGCAATATGAATAATTAGCATATTTTTCTAGAGCTATTCAGATTCTATAAATAACCTTTGTTGAATAAGAAGAATTCTGATTCAAGTACTGCTTGCACAATAACTTCATCTGTGTTTGAAATGCAGCCTCTGAATGAATATTCTTAGCTCTAATACAGCTGGACAGATCTATAGGGATTTACTTAAATCATGAACTACTTAGGGCCCTGCTTTGCTTTTTTTTTTTCCTTTTTGCATTTCTTTGCCACTACTTCCTGATTACATCTCTAATCTGAGGGGTGGTCAAGTAACATTAAGTTTCATCCATATATGAAAATTTTGTGAAAACCAATGAAGAAACAGAAATCAAACATAGAGCTTATTGAATTTCTTTTAAGCTCTGTAGCCTGGCTTATTTTAGACTCTAGGATTTGAGCACGTGCTAATTTGTCTGTTTTGTTTGTCTAGAGTAATTATATTTTCCTGTATTTATTTGAAGTAAAAATGTTTTCCCACATGAAGGAGTCATTTTGAGTAATATAACAAACCAAAGTTGGACACGCACATCCTAGAAGCTATTGCCAGTATTTCTTCTTCTTTTTTAAAAATTTTGGTTTTAATTAGTTTTATGACCCATAAAATAGCCATTTCCATGAATGAGCCCTATGTTACATGTACCTACCAACTACCAGCCATTTCATTCAACATGAATAGTTAAGAATAATCTCTGCATTAAACCTTAAAACACAATTCCAAACACCCAACTAAAACTCCCCAAACCAAACCAAACAACACATAATAATTTTTTTTCCCAGAATTAAAAACACATTTTTCTTTGGGAACTATCAATGTTCACTTTTAAAAAGATATATTCATTTTCCAGGATTCTCCTTAAGGTGAAATGACTCTCCCCAATGCCAATAAGCTAGGAATCACTAGATAAAATGAAATCTCCTATGCAGATTTTAATGTAACTGTATGGAGAAAAAAGAATAATGATGAGCAAGAGAAGAACATTCTTCTTAGACAAAAAATTAAAAAAATAAAATAAAATAAAAATTATGGAAGACCAGAAAATATCCCAAATGGTACAATTTAGGCTCTGTTGAAAGCCAGTTTGAGCTACCCAGAGCACAGGCCGGGGCAGATAAAATGTGCCAGTTTAGCTTGAGGAAGGAAATACTCTGGTTAATCCCAAGAGAGGTCCCTAGCCCTCCAGGCCCCTCTCCTTAGAGATCACAGGACACCGCCCCCACACTTGGGGGGGGGCATTCCCACGGTTAATCATGAGACTCCCACTGTTCCCCAGAACTATGTGTGTGAGGACAGGAAACCCAGAAAGTTGTCATTAGGGAATAGCAGTTAATTCTAACGCAATACTCCTCTTATAGATTCTGAAAACCGAGTGGATTTTTTCTTTTTCTTAATGCCTGTGGGATTTGTCCACCCAGAAATCTACATCCAGACAGGCTTTCAGTCAGAAGTACCTGTGAAGCAGCTCTGCTTTACTCTCATCGCTAAGGAGCTGGGAGGAAGATGTTTACCATTGTCTAGTCAACTAACCTCAGTTAGGAAGAAAGGAAATCTCATGGCCTCAGCCCAAGGCACCCTTTCCACGCCCCCCCCCGCCCCCATACCCCCTCCCAAAATGGCCTGAGAGCCTATAATGGAGCTTCTACCCTGTTCACTAAAGAAGCAGCAGGCTGGGGACAAAAAAGCTTCAGCTTTGATTAAAAAGCAATTCTACAAAAGCAGCCAGAACATGGGGACTTGTCTCAGTTTATTATAAAACTGTACTTCAAACTGACTGTTTAATTCCCTTAAATGCTTAAGCAGTGACAGGGAGCTTATTGGAGTTCTTATGTCGCCATGTTATTGACATGAAAAACCATACTGGGCCTTCTGTTGATATAGGGAATATGTGACTTCATTTTGTTGTTTCTCTGTTGATTTGTTGGAGAGGAAATGTAGATGGTGAATGAAAGAGGAGAAATAGTTCCAAGTTAAGGTTAACGGTCCCCAAATTGCTATTGTTATGAGGGCTAGTAAAATAATGGTTTTAGTATGTAATTTTTAAAGTTTCTATATTTCTTTTTAATCAGTCCAAGATAGAAGGATTAAAACGAGGCCCACTGGTTGGCCAGGATTAAGACACACTATCAAAGTTTGTGCACAGTGGCATTTGGTGATTTCTTTCCACCTATCAAGACACTTTGCACTCAAAATTTAAAATAAGAATGTTTGCCAACACAGTTTACAGGGAAATATCCTTCCATGTTTCTCTGCTCTCAAGGTTTTAGTCCAACCATCAATATCAGAATGCTTTTGGTTGTGAATAAAGAAAACTCAACTAAAAGTGACCTAAACAATAAGGAACATTTATTAATATATCTGACATAATAAGGTACTTGAAAGCTTGATGGTTCTGGCTTGTTTAATTTAGTGTTTAAGTGCTATCATCAAGGTCCCAAGTTCTCTCCATCTCTCTTCTTAAGAAGTTGGCTTGTCTTTTACCTGAATTCCTTCATGGCCCCAAGACAACAGCCATTATTCTAACCCTCAAATGCAGACAGCAAGATCCAGAGGCAGCAAAGAGTTTGTTTCTTCCTGTGTATCTATTGTTATCAATGAAGAACACTTTCCCTGAGCTCCTGGCATACTTTACATCTCACTGCTAAATAAAGTAAAGAAAGGGGGTGGGGGGCAGGTTAGCTGTTTAATAGACAACAAAAAGCATCTGTCACAAAATTGGAGTCGGGATTTGACACACTAAGCACAGACAGGCTTTCCTAGGAGACTAGTCATTTCACGTGCTTGATTATTGACAATGTTTTGGCTTCAACCTTCTTCCACTTTTACAAAGGACTGAAGCAATTTCTTTTTTGGAAATGAAAGCCAGGGAGAGACGGAGTGTTGACAGAAGTTGGGTTTTAGATATTACATTAGGCGATTCTCAAGTGGGGGCAGTGTTAGAGTCTCTTCTGAAGTGTATTAGTCTTACTAATTTTTCCCTTTTCTAGGGAGAGCTCAGTGTTTTAGAGATCTGGAGAACGCACCTACAGTACCTTTTCATTCTTAATCTTATTGAAGGATATAGGTAGAAATCAGAGATCTAGTCTCTATGCTCCAAACTCTCTCTGAAGTAAAATGAAGAAAAAAACATTCAAGAAGCTTGTCAAACACTACAGGTAAATTGAGAAGACAGCAGCAAAGTCAACTTTGGGGGGATCACAGCATAAAGGCAGGGAGGGACACAGATGTTCATAGAAGCTGGCGATGCAGAGGCGGCAGTCTCCTCAGGTGACTTATTTCAGTGTCTAGTTACTCCCACCATCCCCTCACACTGTAAGTCTATCAGGTTCCCTGGTTTTGTACTGAAAAAGGATATCTGTTGATTATTATTGTCTACTGAGTGATCCCAGTTCTTGAAAAATGACTAAGATAAGTGAAAAGAAAACTTACTGTGAGAATATCCAAAAAGTGTGGGGTTTGGGGTTGGGGGGGGGAGAGAGAAGAAACCTCAAATGACTTGAACATTTCAGAAACAGAAAAGAGGTTACTAAGCAAAGGAAAATTTGGGAACAAATAAAAAGGTCTATGTCTCTAGCTTATTTAAAAATATTATCTGTTATTCTGGGGCAGAACGTTGAATGGTTAAAGAGTGGAGATAGAACACAGGCTGCTATATTTCCTAGGATTCGATTTGAAAGAAAACATTCAAATACTCACTACTCAGGTGGTGATTACATTAAAGCCATTTCATTCTGTTCAGTTTTTTTTTTGTTTTGGTTTGGTTTTTTTTGCATCCCCAGATTCCCTGGTTCCCCACACAGTTTTATTTTTAAAGCCTTTGTACAAATGAAATGACCAGAGCAGAGTTGTTTTTCAAAAAGGGGTTTGAAGTTTGTTTGCTTAACAAAGTGTTTGCAGTCATAATTAGGTTTCATATTAAAGTTCAAACCCATCTCATGTTGGAAGTGACTGAAAATTGTTACCATCTGATGGCTTTGTGGGCTGAGCTCTCACAAACAGCACTGCACGCACTAAAGGCCGGGTTTCTGGGCATTGCCCCGGGAGACGTCAGGGCCTGGGCAGCACTCAGGCTGCACATCGCCCATAGAGGCATCATGGGTCTGAACTCTAACTGTCACAGTGATCTGTTGGAGTCATCCCAGTTTGATTTGGCCTAATTGATATTCTCATCTCTTTAGAGTTCTTACATCTTACCTTGAGTCCACCCATCTATCGGCGGGACCAGGGACATCATGGTGAATTGTATTTCCTGGGTGCTGTTTCATTAACTCTCACCATGGAAAACCCATCTCAAAGCCAGGTTTTTTGGGGAGAGAGGGGGAGAGAGAGACTGGTTAGGGTGTCTGGGATGAGTCAGCTCCTCATCTGTTGTGTTGAAAGGCAAAACTGTCTTTAATTTTAACAGTCCTCCACTTCTATCTTCACTGGCATATGAAGCCTATTTGGGAACAGAAAGAGAAGTTTTATACGGCACATTTCAAACATCTTGCTTCAAGCAGCAATCTCACTGTTTCTGAGAGGGAAACCTCTTTCTTGGCCTCCACACCTGAGTCTTTTATTCCTCCTCAGAAGGAAATGAACAGTAGAAGCTTGTCTGTTCTGATGATAAGCACAGCACAAGAATTAAAGCCTAATAAACCCCGTGATGGGGCATAATCGTTCATGAGCTAGTGGAGATGACCATGAGGTTTGGAGCCACCACAGGCATTGTGTTTGTTGAATGCAAGCTCATAGGTAGGCTCAATCTCAATCTGGGGGGGGGGGGAACCAGGTTTAGATTGAATAAGAATTAGAACGGATTTTTGTCTTTCTTTAAGTAACCTCTGTATTAGAATCATAACTTGAATCAATTTGAAGATGAATTCTGGTTATTATCTCATTTGTCTTCCTAAATATTGTGCTTGTTCTCTCTTATTTCTTTTAGGATATTTTGCCTGATAGGAAGTGCTTGCTAGTATACCCATTCTGCTTGATCAAATAAAGAAACTAAAAAAGTGGGGTCAGAAATTGAAACAGAGCCAACATAATGACAAAAGAAGCAACTAAGTCTTTGGTTTTGTGATTCAAAACAGAGGACAACTTTAGACAAAATGAGAACCAAAAAATACAGGCTTAACTTCATAATGAGAAGAAATGTTCTCTGGTGGGGGTAAGACTATATGTGCAGGAGGAGGACAGAGCTAAACAGAATTATTTTTAAAACTTTTCTAGAAGCTAATTTTGGAAGATTTATTTGAAAAATACATCAAAACCAGGTGCTTTCAGCCATCCTTAACAAATAAATGTTGTCCCTGCCCTTCTTACACTACAATAGCAATGATTGGAAAACATCAACAAGTAGACATTAGTCATCATGACACTCTCTCTGTACATGGAACCCGCACAATATATTATACATAGCAGATGCATCGCTTTAGTCAGAGAATAGAATCAACTTGGATCAATGATACTATAGTATACACTAGTTTTGCAAAGTGACCCATTACAAGCATCTAAAAATCACTGGGATCTAGTAGCACAGAAATAACACAGCCACAGGGAGAACCCCAATTATAATACTTACGGCTGGTGTACGTTATGGTTGGTCACTGTCCATGCTATCCTAGTTGGTAAACATACTAAATACCACCTCCACCTTCTGATATTAATGACCAGTCATGTTTTCAGCAATCAAAATTTTCAACTTTGTCTAATATCAAAACTCTGATTTTATATCAATTCAAAGCTTTTCCCTTTTCACATCAGGTAGGTACAACCCAGTCTCAGAAACCTGCAGTGCAAGAAATGGATGTGGCCTCTTTAGTATTTCTTCACCTTGTCTATCACTCCCAGCTATGTTCTGCTACTTCTCCAGGCCAGACAGGTGGGAGAGGGAGATGAGGTGAGGTAAAAGGGACAAAACGTTGTACTTGGTCATTGCTGTTGTAATCTGGCAACAAGGTTCTCTGTGTAGCAAGAGGCCAATTATGGGTCTTTTCTCTCATGGGGTGCTGCATTGGGTACTCCAGATAGGCCCACTCAACCTCCTCTTAAATTGCCTCTAGTAGGAGGGATTGGACAGATGAAAACTACATTGCTCAGGCTTTTTTGCAGATAGGTTTCTATACCTGAATTTGTTTCTGTCAATTGGGTTCATTCACTCGGAGATTTGGAAGACAGGAATGAGGTGGGGATCATCTTCCTGAGGGTTTAGGCACTGGTTTCTAACAAGCAAGATGGTGGAAACATGAGGCTTTCCTGCACCAGTGTTCCTGTGTTTGTCTCCACGTTCCTGTATGCAGAGAAACAGTGGTGGCTGTGGCTTTCACTTCTAGCTCAAGTGGTCTCAGAGGTGCTAGCTCCCCTACTGGATCAGTTCTGTTTTATTCTGTGAATCATTCTAGGCTTGTGCCTTCCCAGCAAGCACCTGTGCTGACTGATACAGGTGCTTCTGTGGGTTCCCGATGAGACCACAGCCCTCCTCCTCAGATGACCATCCCTAGAGCAGGGAATGCTCCTCTGGTTGACTTTTTGCCATGCCAACTCAGCTTCTGCAACTAATAGGACACCCACACAGACTTTTCCTATTCTTTAGACTCTTTCAAGTAAGAATTAGCCTTCAGTCTCCACATTTCAGGAAATGCAGGTTAAGATTTCCCAAGGATTCTATAACAAATCAGGCTCTGTTCTGGATCTCTGTGTAGAGAGGGTATGGGGAAGTATGGATAGGAGGTGTGTGAGTGGTGAGTGGTGTAAAATGTTGGTGTCCCTTCCTGACAAGACCCACACTCTCTACAAATGGGTCTTATAGAGGCCCTCTTCGTGTGTCTTAAATTGAGGAAAACACCATCTTTCCACCAGTAGTGCCCTTCAAAGAAACCCTCACACCTCTTGTGATCAGGCTGAGGGAAGGGCCACTTCCTTGGCAAGCTCTGCAGACATGTTTCACATCTCTCTTCCAACTATTACATTCTTGAGAGTAGTTGTTACCTAGGACCCTAAGCTAAAAGCGAGATAATAGGAGAGATCTCATTTAGCATTCAGTTACACAAATGTGACTGATTTTCCAGATTGGGGACCAATATCCAGCTTTGAGGGTTGTTTGGGGAGGGGAGGCTGGTGGCCAGTTGGGCAGTGAGCATGATGAGAGTTATGCAGCAGCACTGAAGTAAAACCACCCATTTGGGACAAGCTTTTAACCAAAATTCTGACTGTTAAAACTGTATTTTCTCCATGTCCATTTCCATTCCAAGATTTGTATTTTAAAAAGTATTCACTGTGTTTTTGCATGTTTATGGTTTGTTTGGTTTTTTTTTTCTGAAAATGCTAATGGTAAAATTCAAGATTGAACCCAATGGGCAAGAGATCTTTAAAATTTACTAGTCATTCAAAAACTAATGTGGCTGCAATTAAAAAAAACATCTCAAGGCAAAACAAACAAAAAACAGGTCCCAGGAATATTTGACTTTTAAAAAGAATAGAATGATAACTAGTTCACATGTGTGTGCTTCAATTTCCTAAAGTATAGAATGAGTGGTTGGAGATTAGCCAACCAAATCCCCTTCTAGGACTGATATCAGATGGCTCTCTTTGAGTCAACAAAACCAAAATCAACAAATATCAGCTATTGTAAGGAAGCATTGCTCAAAGAACTCAGACTGGCTAAAAACAAAACAAAATACCCAAATGAACTGAACACTTATGTCCACACAAAAAACTGCATACAAATGTTTATAGCAGCTTTATTCATAATTGCCCAAACTTGGAAGCAACCAAGATTTCCCTTTAGTAGGTGAATGGATAAATAAACGGTGGTGCCTCCAGACAATGGAATATTACTCAGAACTAAAAAAGGAATAAGCTATCAAGCCATGATAAAACATCGAGGAAACTTGAATGCATATTACCAAGTGAAAGAAACCAATTTGAAAAGGCTCCATATAGTACGATTTCAAATATGTGGCATTCTAGAAATGGCAAAACTATGTGAAAATAAAAAGATCAGTGATTGTCAGGAGTTAGGGGTTAGGAGTTATGGGGAATGGATAAACAGACATGCACAGAGGATTTTTAGAGCAGTGAAACTATTCTGTATGATACTACAATGGTGGATACATGTCATTTTACATTTGTCAAACCCAAAGAGTGAACTATGGACCTTGGGCCATAATGATGTCAGTGTTGGTTCATTAACTGTAACAAATGTACCCCTGTGGTGCAGGTGACACTGGTGGGAGAGGTTGTCCCTGTGTACAGATGGGAGTATATGGGCATTATTTGTACTCTCTACTCAGTTTTGCTGTGAACCTAAAACTGCTCTAAAATATAATGCTTATTAACTAAAGAAACACACAACTAAAACATAGTTAAACAAAGATTAGCCCAGGTTTCTTGAGAAATAATCATATGTTAGGGGGAATAATTGGTTGTAGTCCATATTTAAGTTAAGACTATTCATGCATCACAAAAGGTAACATGGCCTGGCCATCTTTTGCCAAATGTTTTTATGAAACTCGTGTGAAAAAGTCAAACAAACAAGATAGTAACTGAATCCAGGCCCAGCTTTTAACAACTCCCAACAAGTTCTTCCAATTTGGCAGGTTAGAGATGAACCATTGGCTGATATCCAGAGGTCTTATATCAAGGAGTAGCAATCACCCTGTCACATTTTCTGAGAAATACAGGTTGAACTTTGAACATGGCTATCCCCAAAGTGGCAATTAGGTGGATGTTGGTTCTTGGCTTGTAACGGTTATGATGAAAAAATGATGGAACAGGGAGTGAATTTCTAAGACATTTACTTACTTTTAAGGATCATGTAGAAGTGTTCAGTTTTCTGTTGGCCATCTCTACTCTTTTATGAGATGCATTCTCTTGGTGTGTGATCCAGTAGATTTAGTATCATGGCACTTTAGTCTCTGTCTTCTACTCTGCCAAATGTTCTTTTTTTTTTTTAAATTTATTGGGGTGACAATTGTTAGTAAAGTTACATAGGCTCCAAGTGTACAATTCTGTATTACAGCATCTGTATATCACATTGTGTGTTCACCACCCAGAGTCAGTTCTCCTTCTGTCACCATATATTTGACCCCCTCTACCCTCTTCTACCATCCCCCTCTCCCCATACCCTCTAGTAACCACTAAACTGTCATCTGTGTCTATGAGTTTTTGTTTGTTTGTCTTGTTCCTTTGTCTGCCAAATAGTCTTAATGCAGATTTAATGGAAGACAAATGAGTGTATTTTATAATATAATTCCATTTTTATCCATTTAAATGAGAATTGGGAGTATGAAGAACAATGTTTTGAGAGTAATCAATTCAAGAGTAATCAATATTCAAAGTCTTTTTTTAAGTGTATAGCATCATGATGCCCTCTAGTGGTTAACTCACAAGAAAAGTGCCTCAAAATTCCCACAGAAAATGGAAATTCTCCCTTTCTACAGGTGAAATAGTGTACCTATTAAGGAACCCTGTTATCTTTGATTTCTGTAATGCAAGCAGTGGGACTTTATGTTCCATTGCCATAGCCTTATTAATAGCCTCAGTACTCCAAAGATAGTAATTATTGTGTCAAAAGGATTATAACCACTAAGTAAGGCCAAGAGGTAGATGTGATGATGTGGTCCACTACAGTTGGGCTTATCATCTCAGAGTAGAGAAATACACCCCTGAGGGATGATGAGAAAATTCTCCTGGGACTGATTGACCTGTCACTGTTAATCGTTTTTCATCATTGACATGGCTGCCTTGGAAGTGACTGTGATTCCTGGGCAGTGTGATTCCCACTCAGAAAAGAACAAACAATAGACCCAGAAGAAAGGAAATCAGAAAATTGACCCCACTTTTTGGTAAATGACTTACAGGAATTGTTTTCTACATTCTTGAATTCCCAACAGCAGCCATTAGAGTTGTGTGGTGTGTGTGTGTGTGTGTGTGTGTGTGTGTGTGTGTGTGTGTGTGTGATATCACATATAAAAGATGTTTTATAAGACTGAATAAATGTTTAATAAAATTAGCTAAGGTCTTGAAATCGTTTCTTATTCTAAGCCATATATAGTTTCAAGTAATTAAAAACTTAAAAGTGCTTATATTGGGTTGGTGGAAAAATCATGACGTATTTTTCTCTGTTTTTCGTTGCAAAAATGCATCATGACTTTTCCAACGACCCAATAAATTATTGATTTGTACACTTTCCTTTATTCTACTGAAACTAACCTTATTATTTTAATACATTGCTTTAACCACTTCTTCTGGATAAGTTTCACACTCTTATATTGTTCATTGATAAATCTATGGTTTTTCAGATAGCTGAAGTTCCAAAACAATAGATTGATTTAAAAGAAAACGTTCTTTTTATTATTATTAGTTTTAGGTGTACAAAACAATAAAACAGTTATCTTTTTCACCCCTCACAAAGTGGCTATCCTCCTCCCCCAATCAACCGCCCCCTCCCCCAATATGATACATATCTATCACAGTTCCATCAACTCCACTCCCCACACTGTGCTCCACATCCCGTGAGAAAATGTTATTTATAGTAAAGATGTTTAAATGACCCGACCGACAGTCTATGATAGCAGTGCTTTTTAGAAAGTACTTGATGCATTTTCTCCAAACTCAACAAATATTTTATTAGTTCCCTCCATGAACGTGCTAGTCTTAACTAATTTTTGGCAGTTGGCACTGGGAAAACAAGACTGAAAAACTTATTGCAACATAGAATTTAACAGACCTTATGTCCTGCCATTAAGTAGTAAGAATTTTTCAACTTTCTTTTCCCTTTCCCACATCAAACATTTTAACCATCCCCATAAGGAAATAATACCTAATAATAATAATAATAATAATAATAATAATAATAATAATAATCCCAGCGAATCCACCAAAACAAAACAGTGCATACACACACCCAAATAAAGGATTTGGGCCTGGCATTAGGAAAAAGAAAATGGGAGAGCTGTCTGAAGGTGAAATTTCCCTTTCCCATCAATTCTGTTTCCCTAATTTTTATTTCTTTCTGGTGCTGCTTTCCTTTTCTCTTCAGGTCCATAAGACTGTGAACATCATGTCCAGCAATATATCCATTATCATAAAATTACCCTCTCATGAAATGATTGGTCAGATTCATGGGTTTGTTATAATAAAATTTTAGCTGCCTTCCACTGAGCCTGTTCTATTTTCCCTTTCATCTCTTTCATCCCAAAGCTAATGTATTAAGTGATCCTCAACTGTTTCGTTTTCTAAAGGCATTCTAAGTCCATCCAATTCTCTGAGTATTGAATCTTGAAAGAAGTGGGTCTTGCATACACTAGATTCAGATGATCTTGGGTTTTCAGGGATCTCAGAGAAGTCTAGTTACTTTCAAATGATTCAAGGGACCAGGTCATGCTGAGCCTAGTTCAGGGTACATCTGTTTCACTAGGTTAATGTTGGTTCTGACCTTGTCTTGCCAGCGTCCTTCAGTCAGGAGCCAAGGCTGGGCTGGACTCCTGCAAGGGAGGAATTAATTAATCTGGCTAGAGATTAATCCAAACTGGAGATGGTAAATTTCTTCAAATTATGCAACCATGGCCTGGGGGTGGGGTGGAGTGGAGAATGGGCATGTTTTTCTTCTTCCTGAAAAGGGAAGTAAAAATATTTGCAAAATATTTTGAGTTGTCTTTACCAAAGAAAAAAAATTTTTAAGGAAAACAGAGACATATTAGCACAATTTAGTTTGTCCTAAACTGGTCAAGTCAGGGCAGTAATTGCAACAATGTAACTTATACACACAAGCTAATTTTCTAATTATATTGACTTTTAGGTGTCTATAGTTTTAGTTACAGTGGAGTTATAGTGAATCACAATTTAAGTTATGTAAAAAGATAGGTTTTGCTTGTTAAGGAGAACCAAGCAAAGACTAAAAGCAACCATCAGTAGTAGAATAAAATAATGAAGTAGAATAAAATAATTCTGATCTTAATGTTCCTCCACAGTGTCAAACTGATACTTATTTTCAGAAATGACATTGAGAAATAAAAGGTGGTGGGGAAAAACATTGAGCACATATTTGTTGAGTGTCTGGTTTTTGTCCTGAGTTTTTGAATAAACACCATTAAAATTTCTTCATTTATTGTTTTCACTTTGAACATGTCCACATACTTTTATTTACCTTGCTTTTAAATATTATCAGATTGGAAAATTTTTTCTATGCTTAATAAGTATTTGTATTTCTTCTTTTTGTCAATTGCTGGAGTATACCGTGTGTGTGTGTCTGTGTGTGTGTGTGTGTGTGTGTGTGTGTGTGTGTGTGTGTGTTGTGTGTGTGTGTGTATTTAATAAAGATATTTGTCATTTTCTTACTGATTTATAAGATTTCTATATATTAAATCTATTAACCTCTGGCATTTACACTGCAAATATTTTCCCCTAGTTTATTGTCTTTCAATTTTGTATATGCTGTTTCTTTTAAGTACAGAAAAAAAGGATTTTTATAATTGTATTTATCAGTCTTTTCATTTACATTTTTGTCTTTACTGTCACACATTGCAAATTTTTCTCTACTAAGACTATATTGTAACTTATATTTTATTCTAGTATAATTATGATTTTATTTTTTTGCATTGCAACCTTTAATCCATCTGGGATTCGTTTTGGTGCCTTGTATGTTACAGTAATATAATTTTATATTTTCCCACATAGCTAGCTGGTAATCTTAACCAGAACTTGAGTAATCCATTTTTCTTTTTCTTTTTTCTTTTTTTTTTTAAAGATTTTTATTGGGGTATTGGGGGAATGGGAGCAGTGCTGGGGAATTGGGGGAAGGGGAACAGACAATTTGCTGTCCTTTTGTTCTTCAGTCTAGTTGTGGAGGACGTTGCTTCACTGGCCCAAGTTGGCACCATCATTGTGCTCTTCCCGGGCGAGGCAGATCAGTCACCGGCTTCTGGACGGCCGCTCACTGCGGCTGCTGGCCACTCACGCTGGCTGCTGGCTACATACGGTAGCCCATGGCAACCCACTGCCACAGGGGCTGCAGCCTACGCCGTCGCCTGCAACTCATTGCAGCCCAGCTCCAGGTTGAGCTGTTGTTCAGCATCTTAGCTGTAGAGGGCAGTGTCACTGGCCCTCATATGTGGGATCCGAACCGGGGCCCTCTGGCATCCCAAGCCAGCTCTTAAACATCGTGCCACTCGACCGGCCCAATCCATTTTTCTTTTGATGATTTGAGATATAGCTTATCATGTATTAATATTTTATATATTTTTAAGACTGTTTATGTAATACTATTAATATCCCTGAATAAAATAAAAATTCAGCATTCTTCTATTTTCTCTTTCTCCCTGCTCTTATATTTTTTCCTCATCCCTGATCCTATTTTTATGTTCTAATAATTCTTTATATTATTTACACTCTCTTTTAATGTTTATCCCTGACATTTGCATTAAGTTTAACAAGTATTTTTTGAATTTATTCTTTTTATAAATCTCTAGGTCAGCTGATATATATTTTCAATAAAAAAATATCAGGCAGAGTAAATGATTTCTGCCCAAGAATAGTCTTTCAGTAAGGATGAGTACAGCATTTGGGGACTTATTGTTGTAAGGGATGAAGGCAATGATAACTGGAATATTTTTCTTTCCTAGGAAACTGGTTTTGTTTATTTCTCTACGTTAGGTTTGTGGGATTTTTCTTTCCCTTTGAAATTCAAAATGTTGACCCACTTAAGTAATTTCATTAATTTTGCCTCATACTACATAAACTTTTTAAATCTAAGAATCTAAATTCTGAATCTCCCATGGTTCAGGTCAAAGTTCTGTAGGTTTTTATGTTAGTTTTTTGTCCATTTGTGTTATTTTCTTCTGGAATTTAAAATATATGTTATATATTATAATATATACAAAAATTTCCTGAGACTGTTTTTCATATATTTTATGTTTTCTTTCATTTTATTAATCTCTGCATAATTGAGTTATAGGATAACTTTATTTCTTATTTTTTGACAATGCTTTTCCTGCTGTTTGCAGTTTGTTGTTACTTCTGGGCTCCAAGCAATTAAAGGCAAGACTGTGTTTCAGAACTGTGTATTTCCAGTTCCTAGTGCAGTGCTTGGCCCAGAGAAGATGATGAATAAAAGCTTATTGAATTATGTTACAATAAAATTACTCAAATATAAAAACAAAAAATTATTAGGAAATCATTTTCAATGGTAACAATAAGTATATCTTGGTGTAAAATGACTGATATAAACTCTATTAGCTGTGAAGTCTTTTAAGAAGTTATGATATTATGAGGCCAGACAATTACATTTGCAAAGTCATTCTAGAAAAAGTGCTATGTACCTCACTGCTGAATGTCACTACAGTCACCTTCGAAGTACTTTCCTTGGGAAGCTATACACCGACACGAGCACCTAGTCCACCCTTCAAAGCAATTTTGGAACTCTTTTTCTGAACTGGCCATCAGAGCTGTTGTCATATTACCCTTGATGTCCTGAATGTAATAAAAATGTTTTCATTTCAATATTTCCTTTATCTTTGGGTAAAGAAAGAAGTCATTGGGTACCAAATCAGGTGAGTAGGGAGGGTGTTCCAATACAGTCATTTGTTTTCTGGCTAAAAACTCCCTCACAGACAGTGAGTGCCATGTGAGTTGGTGCATTGTCGTGATGCAAGAGCTATGAATTGTTGGAGAAAAGTTCAGGTCGTCTTAAGTTTTTCACGCAGCCTTTTCAGCACTTCCAAATAGTAAACTTGGTTAGCTGTTTGTCCAGTTGACACAAATTCATAATGAATAATCCCTCTGATATCAAAAAAGGCTAGCAACATCATTGCAACAAGTTCATGTACCAAATTGTCAGAGCTAGTATGTACAAATGTTTTTGCCTAGCACCTCTAATATTATTCAGTAACTTTAAAAAGAATCTCAGCCCAGCCCCAGCCTCCAACATACAATTGCACTTGGAATAAAAAGACATGTATCAAAGTATTAAAATGACTAATATTTGCTGAGGCTTACTAGGAGGAAGGACCAAGCCAAGGGCTGTACATTCATAATCTCATTTAATCTTGTCTATAAATTTGATAGGCTTTGTATTTGTTGAAGAAACTAAAGTTTAGAGGGTTGTTTGCAAAAGGTCATATAGCTAGTAAGTAGCTGAGCTAGGATTTGAGTCCAGGTCTGGTTAATCACAAAGTCGGTGATCTAATCATTGAACTGGTTTGGGTGGCTTTTCCCTTTCCCAGTCCTCCCAATGCTGAAGTTCAATGACACAGTAATATTTCTTGGCTCTGATTTTGTGTTGTTGTTTTTTTAACTTTTCAGAACTCTGATTTGGTTCTATAAAATCTAAATCTTTAAGATTATAGGCCATGAAAATGGGAAGTTTACCCTGGATCTAAAACTATTAAAGTCAAAGTCATCACCCTTATCCTCATTATATTTGCTTTTATCCACGTTATTAAATGCCTGTTATTTGCAGTGGCTACAAAGAAGCAGAAGAGGGGCATGGTCCCACAAGAGAATTACATTTGTTGCACAGGACAGTATATATAGAGAGAGACATCGCCTCACATTGCTCCTTTTTAAACTATCCACCTGTGTAATAGTTTGTGGTGTTTCAAATTGCTCTTCATGATTTTTAGGAGGGTAAGGTGATTCTGATGCTAGAAGGGTTGTTCTCAGTCATTCTTTATTCCAAAACTTTCAAAACTGAACCTTGCCCATTGCAAGGGCATTTAGACCCCTATATTGCACCCCCTTCGCCCCCCACCCCACCATCCCACCTCCAGGTCCTCTAAAATCTGGGGTCTGTATGGGAACGATATGGTGAGCAACATAAACTTTCAGTCTTGTGTTGGATCACCGTGCCTTGGAGGGAAAGAAGATCGCGGCAACTTTTTTTTTTTAAGCTGAGCCATCCTGCCACCTGTTGACAGCTCAGTGGCTGCTCAGCTCGGGCCGGGAATCGAACCGCTGTTGCTCAGAGCTCGCACTATTGAGCGAGCTCTTAACCAACTGAGCCACTCAGCTGGCCCATAAGAGCAACTCTTTTTTTGACCTATGTCTTATTTGTTGGTGACTGGAGCTAAAGCTTCTTTAAGGAGTGGTAGTGACAGCAAAGATTATGAAAAAGATTAGCAGGAAGCAGTATGGCATATTAATTAAGGAACTGAATTTTGAATTCAGCGAACCCTGGTTCCAAGTCTTTTCTCACCAATTATTAGCTCCATGACCTTAGACAAGTTCCTAAAAACCCTGTGAGCCTCATTGTTCTCACATTTTACATTAAGTACGCAATAAATGATAGTTATTACCTTTAGGATGAATCCATAGAGTGGAATGGGCTTTTTTGTTTCTCTACCTAGCTTTCATTTTTCCTTCTTTTGGTTGGTGACAACATATCGGTTTTCTTATTTCTTCATTGATGTAATTACCAAAGCTTTCAGCCCTCTTCCAAGCAAGGGGTGTTCATATGGTTAGAGCTAAGGCAATCAGACTCTTTCTGGGACTTTGAATCTTGAATTCATTGACACTAATGAAGATATTATCCATTGGTTCTTGCTGCCTAGACCTCTAGAGCTGCCTTTATTGCTATCTTCTTTCAAACTTTGGCTCCCTCATGTCCTTCTATTAAAATCCTCTTCTGCAAAAAGTTGGGCAGATTTGGTGGTGTTTACAACCAAAGAAACCTGCCTGCTACATCTACTCAATCTTTTCCATTCTTGTGTGATTGATTTTTTTTTCTTATCTTTGATTTACTCCAAGAAAACATTTGATCAATTACTGTGGTCCTAAACATTCCTCTTGAAAGCAATTTAATAGTCATCCTAGGCATCTCCTATATCATTTTGTACTTCATTGTGAAGTGTATTTATTTTCTCTAAAATGTCTCTGGGAAACTCGGAACCCCATGTTATCCGTGGCAACCTCATTCCTACTTGAGAATACTGAATCTGTCTTCTCCCTGCCATGCTACACCTGTGTTGCTGCTCTGTCTGTTCTCTAGACTGAACATGCCCAGGTTTTTCATCTGCTCCCATAGGGTTTCATTTCCAAACCTTTTATTATCTTGGTTGCCCTCCTCTGAACTCCTTCCAGTTAGCTGGGAATAAACTCTATCCAGTAACATCATGTCATCATAGAGATCATGGAGGTCACATCCTGTCCAGAAGGAAACTGTGTAGCCCCAGGGGCATGAAATATCTTATTCATGCCCGGGGTAGTTGTAAATGTTCTGGGTGTCCTGCGCAGGCATACCATGAGCACGCAACAAGTGGGAAGGGCTTAGCAGGCCGTTACTCAAGTGTTCAGGGAAAGAGTCATTGCTTATTTGAGCAGCATTAATCAGTTCAATTTCTCTTTGTGGATACTTTGAACTGCAGCCTTCTTAGCTCAAAACCCCAAAGTGGATGATAACTAACAATTATTGAGTGCTTCTGATGGGCTAGGCACTATGCCAAACACTTAACATTTATGAACTCATTTAATCCTTACAACAATAACTCTTTACATTAGGGTACTATCTTCATTTTATAGATGAGAAAACTGAGAGTTACTGGGCTTAGCTCACATGGCTAGGAAGTGATGCAGCAGGAATTTGAACCCCTGGATTTGACTTTGAAGCCCATGGCCTTAACTATGACCTTTAATCATTTAAATGCTCAAGAGGAACAGGCTAGAAATTGTTGGACAAAAATTTAGTAAAAGCTTATGCTTTTAAAAAAGGCAGAGTCTTGCAATTCACATAGCATGGAAAAGTGATTTCCTAGTAAAAAAAAATGTGAGAAATAATTCATGCATATTTCCCTTCCTGGAGATAAAAAAAAATGAATATTGTGTATTAAAAGTGCTAAGAAATCCTGATGTGAACAAAACTCCTTAACCCACATTCTCTAAATTTATTTTAACAGAGCACACTCTACTTCACTAAGAGTGCAAAAATATACAGGAGACTTTATTACTTGTTAAGGGGCTACACTAGCCTATACATAGTATACTTCTAAGCATCACAATAATTTTGCAATAAGTACATTATTACATCAATTTAATAGGAAAGGAAAATGACTCTTAGAGTTAGCTTTCCAAAGGTTGTGTATGGGTAAAAAAATTACTGACAGCAGGTCTTGTTCCAATTCTTTATTGGATCAGGGTAATGTTGGCCTGGTAAATGAGTTGGAAGGGATTCCATCTTCGTCTATTTTCTGGGAGTTTATAAAAAATTAGTATTATTTCTTCCTAAATATTTAGTAGAATTAACTATTGAATCTGGGCATCAAGTTCTCTTCATGGAAAGATGTTTTTAGCTACAAACTCATTGTTCTTACTAGGTATTCAGCTGATTTATTTATTTTGAGTGAGCTTTAACTAGTTTGTGTCTTTTAAGAAATTTTAAAATTTATTCTGAATTGTTGAATTTATTGGTATAAGATGCTCATAATATTCCCAATTATCTATTTAATGTCTGTAGAATCGGTAGTGATATCTTCCCTTTCATTCCTGACATTGGCAATTTGTGTCTTCTCTATTTCTTAATTTGTCTGGCTAAATCAGGGGTTGGCAAACTTTTTGCTCTAAGATGTTGGATGGTAATTTTAGGTTTCCTCCTCCTCCTCCTTTCTTTTTCAACATCTTTTAAAAATATAAAAACTATTTGCAATTTGTAGACTATACAAAATCAGGTGACAAGCTGAACTTGGCCCATTGGTCATAGCTTACTAACATGTGGGCTAGAGTTTTATTAATAAATTCAAAGAACCAGCTTTTGTTTTCATTGATTTCTCTCTATTGTCTTACTGTATTCTGTGTCACTGATTTCTTCATTGCCTTGATCTTTGTTATTTCTTTTCTTTTGTTTACGTGGTGCTTCATTTACTCTTTTTTTCTAGTTTCTTAATGTAGACACTTGGATCATCTACTTGAAATCTTTGTTCTTTTCTAATATAAGCAGCTAATGCTTTAAATTTATCTTCAAGCTCTGTGTTGGTTGCATCCAACAACTTCTGATATGTTGTGGGAATTGATTTTTTGTTTTTGAGTTGTATGAGTTCTTTATGTATTTTGGACATTAACCCTTTATCAGGCATATGATTTGGAAATATTTTCTCCCATTCTATAAGTGCCTTTTTATTTTGTTAATCGTTTCTTTTGCTGTGCAGAAGCTTTTTAGTTTGCTGTGGTCCTACTTGTTTATTTCTGCTTTTGTTGCCTTTGCTTTTGGTTTCAACTCCAAAAAAATCATTACCAAGGCCAATGTCGAGGAGCTTACTGTCTATGTTTTCTTCTAGGAGTTTTATGGTTTCAGGTCTGATGTCCAAGTCTTTAATTCATTTTGAGTTATTTTTGTTTATGGAGTGTAATAGTGGCTCAGTTTCCTTCTTTTGCATGTGGCCATTTAGTTTTCCCAACAGCATTTATTAAAGAGACTGTCCTGTCTCCACTGGATGTTCTTGGCTTTTTTGTGGTAAATTAATTGACCATATATACATGGATTTATTTATAGGCTCTTTATTCTGTTCTATTGATCTGTGTGTTTTTGTGCCAACACCGTATTATTTATTTACTGTAGCTCTGTAATATAGTCTGAAATCAGGAAGTGTAATGTCTCCACCTTTGTTCTTTGGATTTATTTTTGTTACCCAATTACATTGATTGACCTCTTCAAATGTAGAAGTTGAAGCTACAAGCTCAGTAAGGAGAGAGTGACATAAAGGGATAGTTTTTCACTCATTTATTCATTCAACAAATATGTGTAGAATGCTCACGCATACCAGGTTCTGTTGCTACATTTTTAGGGCCTGCGATATACAAATGAGGAAGATAGGAAGTTCTTTACCCTCATGGCATTTGGATTCTAGTGGGGGGAGACAGATAATAAATAAATCTTTAAATAAATAACATGACTGCAGATGGTGGTAAGAGCAATGGAGAAAGTGAGGGGGAGGAGGTTGCTACTTTCATATAGGTAGTTCAGTGAAGGCTTCTTTGAGGAGGTGGCGTTTGAGCAGGCCCTGGAAGATGAAAGAGAGGCTGAACTGTGCAGATCTAAACAGAGGGAAACATCAAGGATAAAAGCCCTCAAGTAGAATGAACTTAATGTATTTAAGGAATAACAAGCACGCCAGGGCAAGTGGCGCATCCTGAGCAAGAAGGAAAGGGGAAGGCACTGAGGTGTGCTGGAAACAGGGGCCAGAGCACGTAAGACTTGGTAGCACTGGCAAGGAGTTTGTGTTTTAATCTAAGTGTGAAGGGAAGCTGTTGGAGGGTTTGGAGCAGGAGCGTGACATATCACATTTACATTTTAAGAAGATTACTGTGGCTATTTTATGATGGGTATACTCTAGGGTGGAAAGAATGGAAGGTGGAAGAGAGCCTTGCAATAGATCAGTCCAGAAAATTAAAATCCTTTGCATGTAAAGTTAACCGCCATTTGAAAGAGGAAAAGGGGAGAACATGGGTCAAGGAAGGGAAGTCTGAGCAATTAATCAGGAGTTTGGAACTCATGGAGGAAAGTGCCTACTAAGAAACAGTAACTAGTGAGATTCCTGGTGCCGGTATGTCTGAGCCATTTTAAAACAAGGCTGTCTACTAGTCAATTTTAAGTTGTCTGTGGTTAAGCGAGGTAAGCTCCCTCCACTATTTCAAGGCTGAGTAAAAATTTGCTGCATGCACTGTCCTGCACTGGTGGTACTTTGAAGATAGAAAGGAATCAGGCTGGTGTCCAGTGCAAGTCCACACAATATAGGAAAAAGAGCACACAGAATAAGGCATGACGATTCACAAGATGAATTAATCCAATAGATTTGGGACTACAAAACCATCAGTGATGAACAAAAATAGAGATGCAGTCCTCTGAGGAGGGATTGGGATAAACATTGGGTTTCCCAGGCCATAGGTGATAGTAGTTCAAGCCAACTCATTTAGAGCCTGAAGGGCAGGTTGACCTAGCTGATTCCAGGTCACTGGTGTAACTGAAGAACAAAGAGACAGAGTACAGTTTTATGATGTGACTAAGTCAGTAGTATAAATCTTTAGGCTCATCTTTCCCAATCAGACATTTTTCCCAGAAGTTACTTTCATTAACAATTAATTTATGTATTTATTTGACAAGTATGTGTTCAGCACCTACTATATACTAAGCATTGTGTTGAGCTGAGGATATGGCACTAAAGGGCATAGCAAACATAGCATATCTATGCGGTTAGAATAACTTGACCTCACTCTAGCCTTCAGAATGGCTAGACATTTGGCTCAATTCAGAGGTGGGCATTTAGCCCAATGACACACAAGGACCCCCATGCTTGGGCATTTGGGGGAAAGTGGCTGCATCTCCCTTCTATGGGAACTTCTGCTCTCCTTTGTGAGAGGAGCCAGGGGTGGCTCATAAAATCTTAACTATTGTCATAATTGGTCTATATTCTTTATCTTTTCCTTAACTGTCTGATTTTTCTTACTGTGTCGTGTGTGAACTAAATTTCTAAAATAGTTTTCTTACATAGTCAAAATCTTTCGTAATTTACTCTGATACACAGATTGCAATGACAAAGTTTTTGTTGTATGATCAAATTATTTCCTGAAAAGCTTAAAATCAGTTCTCAAACAGAGCATTTTCTAAATATTTGTATAGAAAAAATAAAGACAATGTAACAACCATGTTGGAAAATTGTTTGGCGGTATCCATTAAAGTTGAACAGAAGCATAAGTTATAACCCAGGAATTCTACTCTCAATATATACCCAAGAGATTTAGATAGATAGATAGATTTATAGATATATAAAATATACATAAATAGATATATAAAGACACAACAAGAATGTTCAAAGCAGTGCTACCCAAAATAGCTAAAAGCTAGAAATAATCTAAAAGTCCATCAATAGCAAAATGGATAAATGAATTGTGGTATAGTCAAACAATTGAAATATGTATAACAATGAAAATGATTGAATTACATGCAATAATATGACTGAAACTCAGATACATCATTCGAGTGAAAGAAGCCAGATACAAAGAGTACTATTTGTATTATTTCTTTTACGTAATTTTCAAAATTGGCCAAGCTCCTCCATGGGGATAGAAGTCAGGAGAGTGAATACCCTGGGAGGTGTAATGACTAGAAGGGAGCAAGAGGGAGTTTTAAGGTGGGGGCTTGTCAGTATTTTGGGGGGATTTGTGGGGGAGACAATAAATTCCATTTCCCAGAATGGTTACATTTACTGTTCATCGTTTTAGAGACTTAATCATATCACTTCTTTGGCTTTATCTGCCAAATCTGTTATTTCTAATTCTTTTAATATATCTTTTTTTTTGTACATTTTACTCTTTATAAATTCGAAAATACCCTGTATAAAGTAAAAACTCAGAGTAATGAGGCCTCGGATTTAGCTGAATAGGATTCTTACAGTGTGAGTTGACAAAACAAACAAAACAAAAACTTATATCAAATTACTATAAGAATATCATCATGAACAGATGGCCTTCTGAATATTGAACAAATCCAGTTCACAGATGGAATTTTTCACATTGCTGAAGTTGATAAATATTTTTCAAAGAGCACTAATTATTTTCAAATCCACTACAGTCAGCTTCCCTCAACACCATTTATAACATTGTATAGTCTATTCAGAGTCCTTTGATGCCTCATGGACATTTTGTTGGAAAAGTAATATGTGCATTTGTGAGTATATGTGTGAGTATGTATAGTGGTCCTTGTAACATAGTTACCTTAGTCTGGTTGGCTAATAATCCACTCAGGAATTTATGTGATTCCATTCCATTGAACTACAATACATAACCCAGCTTGTAATCTATCTTAATTTGGAAACCACTACAGTTCCAAAATAATTTAAATTTTACTTCTTTGGGTCCTCATACTGTTTCACCTGTATTGAGGTATGGTGAAATAGCTATTTTAGTACAAGGCAATGATTAGATTTTCTCTTCTATGTGACTATGACATTTAAGAATGCTCATCATTTGTGTGAGTATTTTTGGCCATAGCAGCACTGATGCCTCTGAGAAAGGCTGACAAGGCTTCTGCACCTCCCTCCCAGGTGGAAATTGATGTATCAGTCATCACTGCAGCAATGAAGCGATTCTTAAATTCAGCTGATCTCAGGTACATCCTTCATCCCATTCACTTTCTGCCTTTTAAGACTTGTATTAACTTGGTTTGAATTAGGAGCAAATGTGGTTTAATTTGTAGAGCTCACCAAATTTGTGTTCAAAGTGTGTCTAATAATATTATTGGAAGAGGGGAAGCAATTTACACTCAAACTTCCTTTTGAGTTTTCCAGCCATGACCTTAGAAATCATGGAGACAATCATAAAACTGAATATTACTTATTATATATTATTACATGCTATTATAAGGCATTTATTATTTTATATGATGTGGGGTGATTAATGTGATATTTCCCTATAACATTAGAAAACAAACCTGCATTTTTGGTAATTTCATCCTTGTGTTTTATACTGTTTTCATACCTTGGATTTCATAAGTGCACTGAAAATTTGTAATCAAATTAGGAATTAGAGGGCAGACTCAAACTTTTTATTTAACCTCTATTAAACCTAAGCACAGAACCATGAAAAGAAAACCCTTATAGGTGTATATATGTAATAAAAACATCTCCATTTTGCATATTACATATTCCAGGAATGGATTTTAGCACCATTCCACCACTGATGGCATTGCTAGCTAGTGCTTGCTCCGCAATTCCACCAAAATAGTGATAGAAGGACTTTCCATTTATACTGCCACCATACTGCCACATAGCCAGGATCCTACTGACCTGATGTGGTGACTGAGCCTCTTGTGAATTGACACAAGAGGATTCTCTGCGTAGATAGTTGGATGAAGCAACTCCAACTGTTATAACACAGGTATGCACAATTTCGGCCAGGTGCCTACTGCAATTGTCCCACTGGACAAAGGGAAACTTTCACCAGACGATGGTGAAAGTGACAGATACTGTGGCCCAGGGAGAGGGTAAGAGAAGTTGAGTTGTCTGTGGAGGCTGAGTCAGCTCTCACGTAAGTGGGAGGGGCTCAACTGATGGAGGGTTTCTCAGGGAAGCTGGATGCTGTTGTGGGGCACATCCATAGTGTCCTTTCAAGAAAATTTCCATAGTCCAGTTTATGGGTTGAATTGTGTCCCCTGTCCTCCAAACAAATCATTTGTTGAAGCCCCAAAGCTCAGTACCTCAGAATGTGACATTATTTCGAGACGAGGTCTTTACAGAGGTTATCGTGTTAAAGTGAGGTCAATAGGATAAACCCTAATCCAGTGTGACTGGTGTCCTTATAAAAATGGGATATTTGGACACAGAGACACATGTAGAGAAACTATGATATGAAAGTCAGAGAGAAGATGGCCATCTATAAGCCAAGGAGAAAGGCCTGGAACAGATTATCTCTCACAACCCTTAGAAGGAACCCATGCTGCTGACACCTTGATTTCTGACTTCTGGCCTTAGGAACTGTGAGATAAACATTTCTGCTGTTTAAGCTACACAGTTTGTGGTACTTTGCTATGGCAGCTAATACACAGCTCTCCTGGCTGACGTTCCTGTTCTTCAACCCCCCCCCCCCCCCCACCTTGGTCATTCCCCTCTTTTCCTGGTTTTCCCACCACTTAACTGCCCCCCTCACAAGTCATTTCTAGTTTCATACCTACAGGAAGACTTGTTCTTCCTCTCAGGGCTTCATCCCCAATTGTTTATGTGCTAGGAATCCATTCTTTGTCCCTTAAAGTTCTTTATGTTTGCAACTCACTATCCAGGAAGTGGATTCCTTTTCATTCTGTTTTTGTTTTTGTGTGTGTGCTTGTATCACTTCTTTGAGCCGTGGATGTGAGCCAACCTAGGAGACTAAATGAGAGGACTCAGGGACAAGGATTTCAGAGAAAGTAATGACTAAACAACACAAAACCTTAATTATCTGTTTAATAACATTATCATGCTGCCTATATATAGATAAGAATTTATCAGTACAGTTGCCTCAGAATGCGTCTCTGTGTTCCTTGCCTCCATACCAGTGTCTCTTCAACCTCAGAGAAGTAAAGTAAAACTAAGTAGGAGGATTGAAAGTTAAGGAATTGTCCAAGCTAGAAAGACTTGACTGTTGTTCGTACAAGCAACCTTGTCAGGCTGCGATGGCAGCACAGCTACAGGGAGGAAAACGTTCTTCAGCGTCTCACTCCGCGCTCACTGGGGGTTTCAAATGCACAGTCAAGGGGCTTGTGGGTCTAGGAGAGAATTGTTTACGTGATAAGGCAGGAAATGCCAAGATGAGCCCCTCTTAACCTCCTGGGACAATGGGAGCGAATGGAAACAGAATGAGGAGAGGTAGGGCTCATGCTCAGTTGTAAAGCATTTAATACAATGGCTCACGTTGTGCTCAATAAATGGCAGCTGGCATGACTATTATAGTATTTCATTAACTCTGAGATACACTTTTTAAATTTTTTCTGGAGTATTTTAAAGCAATACCAGGCATCATGCCATTTCACCTGAAAATACTTTCAGCATGAATTTCTAAATTGCTCCTTTTTTAAAAAATTAACCACTCATGGAGACTTGCTGACTTTTAACATTTTTAACTATTTCAGTTTTTCAAATTTCTCAATCATGACACGATTTCCACAGACTCCCTTTACTGTATGCACCCCCATACCCACCATCTGCACCATAGACTGGGCCCCCCTCCTGTTACTGTCATCAAATTCTCTGTGCTCCCCATCACATCCAGCTCCCCAACTTTTGTTCTAATTTCCATTTCCTCTTATCCACTCAAAGGATATCGCTTCAGAAAGTCTCCATTTTTCCTCTTACACCATTCAATATTCCCGTACCACTGAACCATTCTATCAGTATCTACCCATGCTGTTCTTGCAGTTTTAAACTTTCTCTTGGTCACATTTGTCATTTCAGCTAGGGTTCATTTCTCCCTCTATTTGCAGCAAAACTCCTCAGAAGAGTTATAAAGCATGCTTTTTCCTGTTCACATTTTTAAAGCTTTGAAGTCAGAGTACCCATAAAATGAAGACTCACAGTCACTTACAGGTGTCTAGCGATGCTTAGTGAAGGGCAGAGCTAATTGCAGGTGCTGCTTCTGCTGGCCTTGTCAGGAGTTTGGGAAGCTCCAGTTGAACCACACTGGTTCAGAGAGCAGGCTCTGGGGTCCGAGTGGGTTCAAGTCCTGGTTCCTCCAATTATTAATTATTAGCTGTGTGATCATGGGCAAGGGTTTTTGTTTGTTTGTTTGTTTGTTTGTTTGTTTATTTTCTCCCCAAGTTTCGGTTTACTCAACTATAAAATAGAGGAATAATACAATTACCTAAGTATTCAATTTGCTATGAGAATTAAATCAGATACTACTGTTAAGCACTTAGCAAAGTGCCTGTTACATGTAGCTTTCACCTACATCCTCATCTTCTTCCTCATACATCATCTTATGTGCACATGTACCATGATTATTGATGGACCATACCAGAATGATCATGTAAAGGGTTTTATTCATATTATATGACAAGCAGGGCAACATGTTACTCTTTGAGCCCCATCCTTTCTTGGTGGCAATACCTGACACTCCGTGTGACACAATCATCATGTTAGCAGCCTAGCAAGGACCACCAGAATATGGTAAAAGGCAACGTCTTTTTATGATCTTCAACAATCTATTGAAAATTCGAATGTAATTAGTGGGGCAAAACAATAGTTTGCCTCTTTTAATTACTGTTCTATTTTTTGACAGAATGTTTTAATTATTGTTTTCTTTCCTCCTCTCTTCTGTTTCTATTGATTTGTTGCCAGTTTAATTGTGCCACTAGGACCTCCCTGTTCTCAATGAGCTGCCCTCAGGGGATTCTGTCTGCTTCATTGTTTCAAAGTAAACCAGATCTCCAAATACCTACAAAACAAAATCAGAACTTGAAGGGATCTTTTTAAAATGAGGAAAAACAAGGAGGAATAAATAATAAGGCCTAAAATGCAAAGTATAAAGGGAAGTTTAAAAGACAGAGCCACAGTTACTGACTTTAGATCTAAAAGAATGATTATTATTAATAAATGATTATTATTAATCTATTTAAGAATTGATGCAGAGGAGCAATAAAATAACAGATTTTTAAAAACCTTTTGTTTTTCCTCACAAACCAAATAATTTTTTTCTAATCATATTAGAGGAGCTGTATTCAGATGAGTACAGCATATAGATAGATGATCACTGTGAAGTACATTCGTCAAGTTCATCCATCAGTGAATCAGTGTTCTTTATTGATTCTTAGTTTATTGAAAATTTTCAGTGGCCTTTAGGGTGCAAATTTAGTGAATTTTAAAATGGCAGTAAACAATTTTTTTAAAACACCTATGAATGTTTGTTTTTACGATCAATTGGTTTAGTAAGCAAAAAAAGAAAGGGTGTTGAGTAGTGAATGGACTATTCTATCTAAACAACATGATGAATGATGACAGTATTATCTTCAACAGACTTTGAGTGTTGGGTCCACCACCCTGTGGACTGTGAGCAAATTACTGGACCTTCTGAATCTCAATTTTGCCATCTAAAAATGGGGTGATGTTAGATGTGAAAATTAAATGCGATAGTGCATATACAGAATATAGCAGTGCTCAGCTCATATTAGTTATTGTTATAATAGAATTGGGAAGCCAACTCTCAGTGCAAAGCCTGTTCAGTGAGTATACACATTCCCTCCAAAGGAAGCAAAAACAAATATCCAGAGTTCTGCAGAGTAAGCTGGCTGGGAACACTGGCTGGGGTTTGGTGTCTCTTTGAAGGTGTTCTCTTGTTCCATTCCATGGAATAAATGGCCTCCTAAAGCCACTGCAATCATTAAGAGTTAGGGTATGACCATGGGGTAGGTCCCAGTGTCTACTATTAGAAACTTGGTTGTTTATTGAGGAATTTAGCTTCATGAGGATCTTGAAGCAATGGTGGTATAATATAATGTTTTTCTAATGTTTTTTTCCCCAATGACCCATAGGAAGACATTGTGATTTGGCACGTATAATCATACATACACACAACTGAAACCAAAGTTTATAAATTAATGTTTACTCTTATGAGGTATCCTCTGATATTTTCTAATTGACTCCATCCTCCACTAAAGAATCTCAGCGTATAGCTTGAAAAATGTGCTGCAATAAATACTATTCTCTATCAGTTTCCTAATGTCATCTTTGCTTTCTTCGTTCATTGTTTAGCATCTTTGTCATTTTACCTCTAACTGAAATAGATGCTGTTACATAGTAGGAGAATCTTACTGGCAGAAGCGAGTTTCTCAGCTGGGTGAAAAATTTTAGAAGCGTGTTGAGATGTTGCCTCAGAAACATAGCATTTGAAAGCAGAGAGTGTTCTTTTGGAGATGAGGATCAGGCCATAACACCTTGCTGTTTCCCCAGAGGATTTTGAAATATCTCAGATGCCTGCATATGCTTCCACTTCCTGAGCATAGTCACTGACATGAAACACCTTTAGATGACTGATCTAGACCTTTCATTTACTCCTTCAGTCCCTTCGAGTCTGGTTTGCCTCTATTACTGCTTGTGGTGTGCTATAAAGGTAACTTGATGAGGAGAAGGAGGGGCTGGAATCTGCTCATTATCAGTGGCACCTCGTGGCCAGAGCTGTTGAAACATGTAAGGCAAGCAAGCAACCTGAGTGTGCTCCAAAGCTGAGAGGTATAACACCAATGGGCTGGCTGGGAAGATGGCAGTAGGGCATCAATCTTAGTGTACCTTATGTGTTAAGATGGTCAGGACCCAGAGAAACACCTGCCTCTTCTAACTAGTCATCCTTAGCAGAGAAAATTAAGTGTCACAATGCTAGACAGCATTTTTGTACATTATATCTCTTCGATTAGATCATGATCTCCTGAAAGCAGGAGTAATATGATTACTTTTTATATTCCTCTATAAAGGCATGCACGTTATTCACATTCAATATGGATTGAATGAACAATCTGGCTGCATTTTCCAGATTTGCTATCTAATTTTAGTTTGCTCTATAATATAAAATGCTACTTCCTCCTGCCCCCACCCAGAATCTGGATTGATTAAATTAGATTTTAAAATTCTAGAGAGAAATGTAAAAAAGCTGACATCTTCTGAATATGCACAATTAGTTGGTTATCTCGAATGATAGGGATGCCTGAAGTCTTTCTGATGACATGAATAGAATGTGTGACACTTGTAAGAATTCAAATAATTCATAAACCTCTAAATATCTTGGCAATTTCATTTTCGAGATTACAGGAGTGGTGAGAGAAGCTTATTGATGAGTTGGGCAAATTGTTTGCCAGACTTTTTTGTTTTGTTTTGTTTTCTTAACAGTACTGAAATGACTATAGTAGAAGAATGGATTAGGAGGCAAGCTTCTGGTTTTATATCACTTGTTTTAATGTTTGAATCATTTTCAAACAGGACCAGTTTGCAAATGTTGTTTGATTGGGGAAGTAAACTTGCCTCTGAGCTGAAACCCCAAGTTACAATATAGATCACATTTTATGATAGAATTAGTATGCATACTTGAGCTACAGAAGTTCTCAGGGAAGAACCAGGGAATAAAGACGTGACTACTAGAACAAGTCTTCATGTTTTATTTTCCTTATTTGGTTGAGTCCACTTATCTTTAATGATACCTTAAATAAAAGAGAAGCACCCCTGTTATTTAGCTTCCTCTGAGCTAAAGAGAAAAGGGTAAAACTTTGAAAAATAATTCTAGTCTGTAAGCTTCATTAAAAGCAAAACAAAAGCAGACACCAGCTGTAATTTTATAAGGGCAACAGTAGCTATACCATCCAAAGAATTGGTGACTTCACCAATCACACAGATACAACATACACTAGGAAAGATTGATCAGTTGAGACCAACTGGCAGGTGAAATAATCCTATTTGCAGTAGAAATGCTGTCAAGTGCCTTGTGGTTTGAAGAATGCTTCAGAAGAGCTTAGATGAAAGACAAAGTGGTCATCTGAATATTGACAAACTCAAAAAATTTGACTTCCTTGTGAACTTGGGCTTGCCAGGTGGTTAACTTTGGCATTTTAGGGGATAGGTGACAGTATGTATATGAAGTGTGTGAAGTGTTGCTGACAAAATGAGAGGTTCTAAGAATTAATTCATCCATCAAACATAAACTGAGTACCTACTATGGGGATTATATATATTTTATTGATTGAGAAATGCAGAAGCCCAGGTCCTCACTGTATCCTTAAATACCTCAAGCTTGAAACAATCTTCTTCCCCAATTCTCTCTCCCCAACTTCTTTGTTCTCCAGTTTATTCCCTTCCCAACTCTGCACACCACCCCCTAACTCCAACTCATGATTCAGTTTTCAGCTTACATGTGACTTCCGTTGAAAAACCTCCTATCTGCCCCCCCCCCAACCCCCAATTTGGCTGGATTCCTTTTGTACAACATGTCGTTCTTTTCCTTCCCAACACTTGTCACAACCACAGATAAATAATTATTTATGTAGTTATTTGTTTAAAGTTTGCTTTCCCCAAGGGACAGAAAGCCTCCATGAAGGCCTGACCTATTCACTGTGTCCTAAGGACCTAAACAGTGCCAGTCTCGGGGCTACACTAAAACATTTAGAGGTCCTGCCTCCCCACAAGCCCCCTACCTAGATTATGTCACAGAAGCCAAAACAATATACAGGTGTACATGTGTGTGGAAATTAAAAGAACTACTTATGGAGTTTTAGATTTTGACTGTAAAATTTTAGACACACAGCTGTTGCTTTGCAGGAAAGTTCTAAGCGGGAACCAGACTGCCGACCAAGTAATCTGACCTATCACATGGTAATTAGCCTAAATTCACAAAACTATTCAGTGGGAGATCTGGGATTCCAACTCAGGTCTTACTGATTTGAAAATTTGCCATATTCTATCATACTAGGCAGGACGAGCAGGAAAGGAAAGGAAAAAAGTAGAGTAGGAGCTGTCCGCTTTTGTTGGACCGGTTTGTGTGTCTAATGCTATACTGTAAATATATGCTATACTGTAAAACTTACCACTAAGTTTGGTTTCTTTGTAATCATTCTTTTATTCACTCATGCATATAGTTGGTATTTATTAAGTGTCCATTATGTGACAGGCATTGGGAATACAGAGGTAGATGAACTCTGGCTCAGGAGCTTGAACACGTGAGACCACAGGTGGATGGTGGTCCAACATGGTCACTGCTGTGACAAAGGAAGAACAAGGTCCTGAAGGAACACAGTTCTAGTGACTCAGGGTCTCCACTGCTGATAACACTTCAGAGGAAGAACTCTTTATTTTAAAACAATTATAGGTTCCTTTTGTTAAAAAAATGATAGTTTGCAGCATTATTAAGATATCCTTTGAATGTACTCAAACCAAGAAATGCTACTTTATGCTCACAGGGCAGACACACACACTGCCCTATGTCTACACTGAGATTCTTGTATTAGAAAAAAAAATACTCATTATGAAACATCTTGTAACACCAAAGAGAAGCATTTAAACAGATTCTGGATTAAGATAAAGATTTTTCTCTTCCTACCCAACATTACATTCACATGTGAATATTTTGCCACTGTGTTAATTTAAGATATCATGACATATGCAAACATAAATTTTCTCGTGTTTCTTACTTGCCAAGGAAATATTTTAAATACATTTCCTGACCTACCCTCCCAGTCCTGCTCGCTATACTGCAATTCCCATCTCAGTTGAAGGTGCCTTCACCCTTCTAGTTGCTGAGGGGTCTTGAACTCACTTCTTTCTCAAGCCCTTTTTCCGTATGATAGGAAATCTCATTCATTATGCTAGAAATGTATCCTGCATCTGATGGTTTCTTACTACTTTTGTAGGTCCCACCCTCATCCCTTGCTTGGCTCATGATAATAGCCTCTTGATTGATCTCCCTGCTTCTACCTTTGCCCACTCACTCACCTTAGTGTATTCCCCCACACAGTAGCCAGAGTAATTCTTTTAAAATTCCCGATGGCTTCCCATTTAATTCAGAGTAAAAGATAAAGGATCTACATCTGCCCATGAAGCCCTAAAGGATCTTTCCTGTCACCTGACTTACCTCAGCACCACCCCTCCTTCCCCTCCATCACTCCTCTGTAGCCATGTCTTGACTTCCTTGTGTTTCTTAACCCTGCTAGGTGAGTTCCTGCCAGGCCAGTGACTGTCAACTGTGATTGTTTTTTCCCCCTCCAGGGGACTTTTGACCTTTTAACAATGTTTGGAGACATTTTTGTTGCTACAACTGGGGTTAGGGTGTGTCACACTGGCATCTGGTCGGTAAAGGCCAGGGAGGCTGCTAAACAACCTTCAATTTACTGGACAGACCACACCACAAAGAATTATCTAGCCCATAAGGTCAATAGCACTCAGGTTGAGAAACTGGATTATCTACATATCTAACTCCCTCTCCTCCTTCAACTCCAGGCTCAAATGTCACTTTTTCAATGCTGCTTTCTCTGCTCACCCTATTTAAATGTACTAGCAACACACTCCTGATCGCCCTTATTTTGTGCTATGCTTTCTTTTTTCATAACACATATCATTCACTAACATTCTCTATGATTAACTTCTATTTATTGTTTATCTTGGGGGTGGGGGAGCAGAAGATATGATGCCAAAATATGCCACCTTGGCATGCCAATTATTTTGAGCTGAAGGTAATCAAGACCCAGCAGATTCAAGAAAAACTTTTATCTCTCCCTTAACTCCTAAAAGAATTTAGATAGGGGGCCTGGTCCAGAAAGAGAGCTGTTACCAGAAGTAACTTTTATCTGAATGACCTACCTGTGTGGCAGGACAAACATATAATTACTAAACATCTGCTCTTCTTATCGTCCTGTGAGTTACCCTCCTCCTCTTTGAAGCCCTGGGCCCCTGTCCCATTTCTTAGCTCAGGATGGCATACAAGCCTCAACTGTCTGACTTGTCCATGGGCCTCATACTTTTATGGGGGCCCTGTATGTACATAATCAAATTTGGTTTTCTCCTGTTAACCTATCTTATTTTGATTATTAGACCAGCCAAAGAACTTAGAAGGGTAGAAGGAAAACTTTTCTTTCCCAGTATTTTCTGTCTGCTCAGCTAGATTTTAAACATCATGAGGGTAGGCATACTTGTATGCCTTGTTTCCTAACGTAGTCCAGAAGAATGTCTGGCAATAGTAAGCCATCAGTATATTTTGTTCCATAAACAAACTTAATGTTTGTGTGTGAAAGACTTGTAGTGGGACTTTGGTAAGGTGTGAACTCTTCAATCCTCACCTACAACTCAATGAGGGGTGTGTTAACAGGAAATGATCATTGTATCAAAACTATCACTTTGTGTCATCTATTGAAGGGGTAGTTGGAGGTTCTGAATTTGGGGGCTTGGCAACTTCTTCCTCTGTATTTTATGACCTCATTTCAAGCACTATCAAAATACCTTTGAAATAATTAAAATAATATTACCAAGAAGCTCTGGGTTATTTTTCTCCAGGTATAAATAAAAGATATGCATTTAGGCAATTTCCTTTCTTTGTAATTAGTGTGACTGTCAGGCAATATTTATTTAACAATTTTATAATTTTTCACATTTCTTTGACTAAGTGGTGCTTTTAAAAGGCCTATAGAGCATACTTATTATTTTTAGACTCCAAAATAAAGAGGATAGATGCTTTATCTTACCAATGCGATTTTGTAGGCATCAATACAGATTTTAGTGTTTTGTCCTCCTCAGTTTGAAATGTCTCCAGGCATAATGAATTAGTTATTTCCTTTCAAAGTTCAATAGCACAATTCCCAGTAGGTCTTTATAATGGTTTACAATTGAATTTTTTTTTTTAATTTTTACTCCACAGTGATTTTGCTTTTATTAGAAGATGATTTTTACAAAATAGATACCAGTTGAATGTAATTTTTTGACACTTGGGGGCCTCTCTCTAGCCTGCTTCTTCTTTAAGAGCAAAATTTGTCTCTCTGGAAGGGAAAAAAAAAAAAACTAGTTTGAAAAGTTTCAAAAGATATTGCTTATTCTCACAATTCTACAAGTGTTTGCCTTCAGATCTTATAATTTCCATCTCCCCAACCTGTTTCACACTTAAGTTGCTCATTACACAAGGAGTCTGGAAGTCCAGTACAGGGAAACCGCACATTTTCAATTAAATTACAGGTTTTGAGAAGATAGAAACTTGTTGTCTGGGCACACATTCTGGCTGTTTTCCTTCTTTAAGAACATGTAAAATTGATTTCCTGTTTAAAGGTTGTTTACTCTGTACATGTCCCTCTAATGAAACAAAAATACGGGAATGGTTTTCTTTGTTCCGATGGTGCAGTAAGGTTGGTTGCGACACAAGGGAGGGAAACTGGCAAATGCCTTTTTACTTTTAAGCACAGCTTTCAAAATAAATCTTCAGGCAAATGCTTTGGAGCTATCTCAGCAAATGCCCTGTGATCTTCAGCTGGACTGCCAAATTATTTTTTCCCTCTTTTTGTCCCTTTTAAACATCAGTAGCTTAACTGCTTTTCTTAACAAACAGAGCCAATTTTGGGGGGGAATCAGTAATTACATCTGATTTCCATTATGATTTCTCTTTTCTGTGTTAAACAAAGAAATAGACACCAAGGCAAAAATCTTTCTTACTTTCGTAAGTTTTTCAATGTGTCTAAATGAATTGTTAATAACTTTATAGGGGCCCCCAAAAGTTCCAGAAGATAAACGTGGACAATTTTGATCTTGTGATTTGTCATAATTTCTTGACTTTTACCCCCCCTTTCATTTATAAAGTAGCTCTCTTCAACCAGGATTGATAAGAACACAGATATTTTCAAATATTGAAATTATTTTAAAATTGCATTATCTTAAAGTCATAAGTCTGGGGAAAAGTTCCAGACTTCATAGGGCTGACTTTATTTGCAGAAAAAAAATGTAGCTAGAGTCTTACATGGACAATGAAGAGTGGCTCATTAGAATGTACATGCAGCACATAAACTTTGATCAAGGACTTCCTTAAACCAATAATAACCAGTATTTTCCTAGGTTGTGTCTTGGAGGACAAACTCTTTATTTGGTAATAAATACATATACAAAAGTATTTTTGCATCCTCTATATAATACAGTGATGTGACTATATCATTAATATATTTATGATCTAGTACCCCATATAGCTGCAGTTAGAATAGTTCTTGAGAGTTCCTATATGTTTAGTTTTTCTGAAATCAACTGAAAATTAGACCATGAAAATTATCATTCAACAATAGCAGACAAGGCATATCAAATCATCATTTAGAAGGACTCTAGTATGCCAATATAAACTGCCCCTCAAAGAACAGCACACAGCGGGAGCTGGATAATGAAGAGGAGGCATTTGACCAAGATCCTCTGAAGACCGATTTCGCTAGGCCTAAGAAGACAACAATCAAGAGGAAGGCACTCAGCCATTTGTCATAACCAGTGACCTTAACGGAAAAAACGTGACTGTAGATTTGTTTCCCCAAATGGTATGCTGTCTTGGTGATTCAGAAGGGGAAGTACAAGTTTTAAAAATGGCTTATGCTCAGGAACAAAAGTCAGGTCTCTTTTCTGTTCCTATAGTGATATATGCCAGAAAATAAGAGTTGGTTCTCAGTCTGATCTGTCCACAGATGCATGGTTTCTTTCTTTAACCAGCTGTAGCTAATTGCATGAGGGCCGCCTCTTGTGGAGAACATGAAAAGGAAACCTGTAATTTATTGCAACAGACCATACCATTTCTGCTGTACAACTGCCTTTGCTGTCATGTCAATGAGTGGATTTCTCATGGTACAGTGGCAGCTCAGAGACTGAAAAACAGCATTAGTAGGAGAGAGAGAGCGAGGAGAGAGAAGGCTTGCAGAGTCCCTTCATGTACTTTACACAGAGCTCAATAAAAGCACAAACTGGAAACAGAATTTCCCTTTGCAATCTGCCAGGGGCATTTTTTTTTTTTTTTGCTATTGTTTACACATAGCTCTTTGAATCAACTACACTGACTTTGAAGAAAGTGTGTGTTACTTGTGACATGCAGCATAGGATTAATTTCTATGGAGCAATCATCCTCATATGCCCAAAGAAGTGACTGAGGAGACCTCCCACTGTAAATAGAGTAGGACCCCCCCCCCCTTGGTGCCCTCCATCCTCCCCATAGGCCTTTCATAATTTCAAGGGGCTCAAGAGTTCAACTGGATATAAAATAGGCATGAAATAACTGGGCCTGATTTTTATGAACCGGATCTGCCCATCAAGGTGTTTACTAGAAATTTAGTTCCTAATGAACCAGACTCCGCCCTGCCTTTAAGGCCCACTTGTAAATGCTTGTCAAAGTGGTGCCTTTCTTTTGCTGAGTGGAAACCCAAATTAAAAGACATGCTATTTTGCAGCAATGGAAAGAAACAAGTTGAGAAAGTGCCGTGTATGTTTTCCAGTTGACTCATGGCCCCCTCACTAGTCCTTTTGTGTGAGGGTGGTAGGTTTTTCCTTGACGCGTTGACACATGTGAGGAAAGGAGCCTCCGGGACGAAAATTACCGGACGGTGGGGTGGAAACTCCACAAGGGTCTCTAACTGAGTGGTTGTACTTATGTTGGGTGCACGTGGTACCTGGAGTCACACATGTTGGGTGATTTACGTGGCCCCCTACCCCCACCCCATGCCAATAGTTTGGGAAAGATTCTAATTAAGCATAGGATTCCTAACAGAGGCCACTCATCTGCTCATCTGCCTATGACTGTCTCTCCAGATGCTCCTTGGGGTCATTTCCAATCCCTGTCACTTCTCAGAACAATTTTAATCAATTAAAAATATCCGGTTTTGCTTGTGTATCTTCAAGAAGCAAATCCTGCTACATTTTTTTGTTTGTTTCTGTCCATTGTCAGGCAATGATATTACTAAGGAAATCAGTAAATGATGTCCATTTAAGTAATTAAAAAATAACTGAACAACATATTAAAGTATGTTAAAGAGAAAAATGCCAGTTGAACCATACATACATATATATATATGAATCAAATATACTATATATATATATATATATATATATATATATATATATATATATATATACCTTTGTGTGCATGTGTGTGTATACACATACATATAAACACATTACGTTTCAGCAGTCAGTGATGTCTAATCAAACTAAAATTTTTTAACTGGAAAAATATGATTGTGTACATCCCAGTTCACATGATGTCTATTTTTCATCCTTTGTGGAAATAAGGAGTAGAGAAGGGACTTTTCAAAAACCTCAAAAAGTGAATAGTGACCAGTTTCCCAACCACAGCCCTCACAAATAAACTTCCATTTTTGATTTCCTATACTACTTTTCCATAGGGAAGTTGTTCCTCCTCGTCCACAGAAAAAAGGATCCATAATGCAGGATCACACCACCATCTATCTCTGTCTATGAAAATATATACCTAGAATTGTCATAATATTACTGAATGTTCTTTCAAAATATTTTGGCAAGAAATTCAATGTTTTTGCATTAGAAAAGTTAGAGAAAGTACACTATACTACACAGTTCTTTTTGTTTTATTTTTTATTACTTTCAGGTGTTCAAAACAACATAATGATTAGACATTTACACCCCTCACAAAGTGATAACCCGCCAAGTCTACTGGCCCTCTTGACATTGTACATAACTATTACAATACCACTGACTATATTCCATATGCTGTACTTTATATCCCGTGACTATATATGTATATACTACACAGTTCTTGAAATTGACCCTAAAAGTAGTTTTTGAATAAATCAAATATAAATGGGTTCCCTAAGAACTTTAATTTCTAGAAAAGGTACATTTTATTGCTTCTCATATAAAGATATGTAAAATGTTTAACTTTTATCAATCCTTTGATAATTAACACTACACACCTTACTTTCAAATATATTTCCAGAAAAACTTTTCAAGAATGGCATTTAACTCAAGACTTCAAGAATTTGAATTACATTTAATTAAGTTGTACTTAATTCAAGAATGTATTTAATTGTTTGAGATTACAGAGGGAATTTGTTCATTTTCAGAGTTTCTGGTAACACTCCCATTATTGTTTTTGTTAATGATGAGGTTCTTGAAATGATTGTTTAGTCCAGGACTAGATATGGTTCTTTTAGGTGGATTAATATCAATTTATTCTCGAGGCTGAAACAAGAAATTATACCTTCATATTAAGAGGGTTTTTTTTATTTTTATTTGGAAGCAAGGACCTGTCACCCAATATGCCTGAGAGACTAGGATGAAGTGCTATGTATGCTGTGAGGTACAAAATTTAGTTGTTGTGGGTCAGCAGCAGCAGAGGAGGTTAATGAGGGCTGCTGTAGTCAAGAAAAGCTTCATGGCAGAAATAAATGAGTTTCTTCATGATCAGCTGGAGTATTGGAGCTCCTGTCATCACTTGGAGATCAGGGAACGTTTAGGTCCACTTGGTTTTCTGAAGGCAATAATTTATACACATCCCATCAACTATGGCTTTGTGAAAACTTATGAAAGGATTAATTGGCTTTTTATAACTGGCAGAGAGAAAAAGTAGAGAGAAACAGGAGAATGAAAAAGATAATTTTTGAGCCCTTCTATGCCAGACACTGGCCTGGGAGCATTGCTTATATGTATCACAATCTTAACATTCAGAATGACCCGGTAAGACGGTTTATGATTCTCATTCCACAGATGAAAACACCAGAGCTCAGGGTGATTAATTATCTTACTCATGGTCACACAGCTAATAACTGTTAGTGTCAAGATTTGAACCTAAATATGTCTCCCTCCAAATCCCACGTTCCTTTCTCTGTAGTGTACTGCTCTTAGCAAGGTCAACTCTGAGGTCTCTTTTTAAAAAATTGTATTTTTTGAACTAGAGCAGAATTATTAAATATATAATAAATGTAACTTAATTTCTTTAGCTTGGTATTGGTATATATATATATATATATATATATATATATATATATATATATATATACACTGACTCATAAAATTCTTAGACTAAAATTCTTTAAAATCTGTATTCTGAAAATGCAGTCTCTTTCCTATTAAACAACAACGACAAACAAACAAACAAACAAAATACTTTCAGATTTACCGTGAACCAGAGCTAATGAAGAGAAGGTGATTTAGTTACAGAAATATGTGGGAAGCAGCATCCTTTAGAAAGGTAGCTCAGCATGCATGGTCAGCCTGGCCATCCTCTCTTTAAGTGACCTAAATCATATATCCTGTCTGAGGCCCAGTCTTCTTACCCTCTTTAGTCCCAACCATCTCTTCTTGTTCCTTTTCTATACTCTGAGACTGTACAAAGAGAAGTTTATCTGACTACATATCCATGAGAAACTGTTATAGAACAGTCATTAAGTAGTTTCACTTATAATTTTAGAAAAATATTAATTTAATAGGTGTTGATTTTGACCAAGACTCTGGTTTTAACAAGGTTAACTTCAATTATAGATTCTGGTTTGAATTGTAATGTCTCCTCATTGAGTTTTTGCTGCCTTCTAGTTTATGTGACAGGACTAAATATTCTCTGAACCGTCTTTTGAATTAGGGAAGAAAGAATACCCCAAAAAGTACCATAGTCGCTTCAGCTGGTGATGCCAGACAATTATATTCAGGCATTATATTGATGCCATACAAATCTGGAAAGTGCCAGCCAACAATCCTATTGGACTGACACTTGAAGGCAAGGTGTTCTATTCTGCCTGGAAATAAAATGTCAGGCAAATTGATAACTTGAGTTTAATGTATTAGAGTAAGTGAGGTACAAGCACTCAAACTTATGTCTGAATTATATATTTTGGGGTGGTTTTGGGGTGGGGTTCAGGTGCAGTATGTGTGAATGTAGATTTACACATTTTAAATTGGACCTAAATGTCTTGCACCTGAATCAACCTGGACAAATGAGGATGAGTGGCCACCGATGGCCACAGGTGGTGAAATGTACCATGAAGTTGGCACTCACAGGCACTAGGCAACTCCGCCACATCAAAGTCATGAGCACACTTTGATTTCATAGCCCTTTTCATTGCTCTTTTATGTTACTGTGACAGAGGTTTCTGTGGTTAAAATCAAATGGTGTATCTGCCACTCACCCATTCAGGATAAGGTGCCCAGAACTTTAAAGAGGTATCAAGAACATTAGAATACCAGTGAGCTGCTTCTGCTTTTCAGGAGTCTATACACCAATGACTTACACCAAAATAGTGTGTGTAAATACTTTTCAGAGCTATGCCAATTTTAGGTTTGAGATAAGTTATAGTCAAAAAAATATATATATCAATGTCATAGTCATCTTTCAAGGAAAAAAAAGTTTTGTATTTTTTTTTTCTTGAACATGAGCATGGTGTCTCTCTTTGTTTCTTCCCTTCCGCACCTTTGGCAATGCCATAGTTTCCTTTGTGCTGCTGTGATGTACACCTGTGGCATGCCTGCAGAGTGTTTGAATGTGGCGCAGGGAACTCCCAGGTTCCAAGCTGGCCCTTCCTTGTAATTTTGACCCATTTATGAAATATGTTGTTCTTGCCAGAGTTAAAACAAAGCAACACATGGAGAAGAGGAACCTAGGCACCAGGGTCAGAACAAATGAATGCACTGGTGAATGACTCACCCTCTATTTTTGTCAAATGCATTCCCTATTTCTACTTGGGATACAAACTCAGCCCTATGACTAGACCCACTTGTTGCCTCAGAGAGGAAGGCCAAGGTCTTAGCTCTGGTGGCAAGTTTTTGTCATTCTTATTGTGTTGGGAAAAAACGATGTGACATTTTAATGATAATAAATCTTGAAAAGAAATATCATAACCATTCAGTAGACTCCATGGCTCACCTAATGATTCTCAAACTTTTTGAATCTTTTATTACCCCTTATGATGTAAAAAGTCCTGGATTTATATCATGATGAAAAGGAAAGGCTCACTTTTCCCAAAGGATATTTACAATATAGGATTACATTGATCATTAATGGTAAGTTTTTAGGGCCTCAAAATTCTAATAGAATTTCTGAGAATAAGATTTGTTGTACATATCTTTTCATCAAGCAAAATAAATGGAAGCAACCTAAATGTCCATTGATGGATATATGGATAAAGAAAATGTGATATGATACACACACACGATGAAATATTATTCAGCCATTAAAAAAGAAGGAAACCTTGCCATTTACAACAACATGGATGGAAAACAACATGGATGGAACTTAAGAGCATTATGCTAAGTGAAATAAGTCAGACAGAGAAAGACAAATACTGTATGATCTCACTCATGTGGAATTCAAAAAAAACAATCTCATAGATACAGAGAACAGATTGGTAGTTGTCAGAGTTGGGAGGTGGGGTGGGCTAAAATGAATGAAGGTGGTCAAAAGATACAAATTTCCAGTTAATAAGTCATGGAGATGTAATGTATAGCATGGAAAAAAAACTGGACAACGTTGGTGGGACATTTTGTGGAATAGACCAAAAAAATGAGAAAAGTTTGGGTACTGGGTGATTTTAAAGTCCCTAAAAACTGAGATTTTATGAGTTTGTTTTGTTAAGATTATATACAAGAATTTCAAACCTAGGTGATGCCTTTGATATTAGATTTAAAATATACAGTAAGTCTCCAACTTATGAACATTTGAGTTGCAAAATTTCACAGATACGAACAGACCTCACATTACGAACATTCGTAGATGCGAACAAATTGCGGAAGTAGCTCACATGTCTGCCGGACATTGTGACAATTGTGCTGCTGTAACTGTAAAAGTAAAAATTGTTTGTTTACAGTATTTTTGTGTGTGTGTTTAGTTGTTTTATGCTTTACATTGTATATTTGTGTCAAAGGTGTATAAGACTCACTTTGTCGGACTTACGAACGAATCCAACTAATGTTCTCCCAGAATAGAACTCGTTGGTAAGTCGGGGACTTACTATATATACAGGGGGTGCCAAAAAAATGTATACGTATTTTAAGAAAGGAAAAAACTGTATTAAAATTGTAATAATATATACCGACAACAAAAGATGAATACAAGCCATGTATATATTATATATTTTTGGCACTCTGGTATATATATATATTTTTTAATAATTAGCTGAGGTTTTAAGTTGTTATATAATTATAACTTCTTTCATGTAATTAATACCTTCTTGTGGCAAGAACAAAACAAAATAAAACAAATCCAAAAAAACCAAACAGCTATTAATGCAGAAAAAGAAGAAAGTTAGAGGAAGCATCTAATGCCCGAGATTATTATTTCAAAAGTTCTCATCTGAAGATGGCAAATTCACTTAGGGTCCATTCCCTGTCAGTGCTATTTATCCACCTAGACAGCATGTATAGGTTTCACATGGCTATAGGCCACCAGATGAAAACCGGACAGAAACAGGTTGTGGGATGCCCCATGTCACGCTGACCTAGACGTTCTGGAATTACTGGAACGTGAACTGGGGCAAATGGCTTGGGAAGGATATCTTCAAGCTCAGTTAGGCAGCTGCCAAGCTATTTATTCAACTCAGAGACCCTAGAATGTTTTGGAGGGAGTGAATGAGTGTGTGTGTGTGTGTGTGTGTGTGTGTGTGTGTGTGTGTGTGTGTGTTGTGGGAGATAGTAGTGTTAGAGTTTTTAATAAATGGAAAGCCTAGGTTAAAACACATACACCCCACACCATCTACATACACACACACCACACAACTCTCAGCTTTCTCCTTCTTTTATGCTGTTTTTCTTAGAGACTTCTTGGCACCTGCCATTAAAAACGCTTCAATTTTTGCCTTTGTGGAGCCCTTACCTTTTTGTATTTCCATGTGAAAAAGGCTAGATAGTTTGATACAAAGATGACTTCAAAGGTAACTAAAATTAACCCTAAATTTTAAAAATTAAAAAAAAAAAGTATATTCTTGTGTCAGGAAACATTCTTCCATCTGGCCCTCCCCATCAATATCTCTAGCTGCCTGCCCTGCTTTATTTTGTCACATGTCATTTATCACCTGACATATTAAATTTTTCTTTATTTGCTAATTGTATATCCCTCCTACATACTCCACTAGAAGGAAATCTCCATGGAAGACAGAAATGTTTTACTCTCTGCTGTATGAAAATGGTGCCGAGCCCACACTTGGTGTATATCAGTAGTTATCGAATACTTGAACAATTCAGCAAAAGCAAGAGTAAATGAAAGGATTTACCAGCCCCAAGTGGAAGACAATGAATATGAGCTCTGGTGGCATGTACTTATTTTGTCCTTCAATAATTTTGAGGATTTAAAAAAAATACTGAGTGGCTATATGGGAATAAGTCTGATTTTCTAGCAAACTAACCAAACTTATACCCCAAATAACTACTATACTTTGTGATGGTATTCTTGTGAGAACTTATATCTGTGTCTCTTTGAAATTACCTTAACGGCTATTTATCAGCTATGTAAGCAAATTGACCAAAGTGTTTGTTTTTTAAAAAATCTTATATTTAATTAAGTTTTGAGTAGGCAACACGCTTGCATGAAAGTATTATTTATATCCTAAATATCTGAGAGTATTTCAAATATCTTTCTTTTATTGATCTCTAATTCAGTCCCACAGTGATCAGAGAGCATAGTTTGTATCATTTGAATCGTTTTAAATTGAGTAAGATTTGATTATGGCCCCGAATATGATCTATCTTAATAAATACTCAATTTACACTTAAAAAATGTGTATTCTGCTGTTGGTGGATAAAGTGTTCTAAAAATGTCAATCATGTCAATTTGGTTGATAGTGTTGAGTAAGTCTTCGATATCCTTACTGATTTTCTGCCAATTTGTTATACCAGTTACTGAGAGAAGGGTCAGGAGAAATCTTGGGCTGTAATTGTAGATTTGTATATTTCTTTTTGCAGCCCATCAGTTTTTGCTTCATTTATTTTGAACATCTGTTTTTAGGTGTAGAAATACTTAGACTATGTTATGTTATAAACCCTAAAACACAGTGATATTTATCTTTAAACAATTATTTTTCAAAGACATTTAAGTAATGAACATGTCTTTTATGTTTAGTCACAAAGATAGCGTTATGAATATTCACCATTCTTTTGGGTAGAGTCAGATTTCCATTTTTTATCACTTTTCTTTTGCCTGAATACTTTCTTTTAACAGCTCTTGTAGCACATGTCTTCTGGTGATTAATTCTCTCTGCTTTTGTATGTCTGAAAAGATTTTATTTTCATATTTGTTTTTGAAAATTTTCACTGGGTTTAGAATTCTAGATTGACTTTTTTTTTCTTTCAGTACTTTAAAGATGTTGCTCTACCATCTTCTGGCTTCTGTGTTTTTTTTATAAGAAGGCTGCTTGTCTTTTTTTCTCTTACTGCTTTTGACATTTTCTGTTGCTGATTTTAAGCAATTTGATTATGATGTCTTCTGCAACTTTATTCATATTTCTTGAATGTAGGGATTCTTAGGCCTGTGAGTTTAAAGTGTCATCAAATTATGAAAAGTTTAACCATTATAAATTCAAATTCTTTTTCTGCCCTCCTATTCATCTCCTTCTGGGACTACAATTATATGTATATGGCTTCTGCTCATTTACTTTTATTTTTTTCAGAGTTTTTCTTCTGTGTTTTATTTTGGATAATTTTTATTGTTATATCTTCAAGGTCACTAATCTTTTCTTTCTGCAGTGTCTAGTCTGCTATTAATCCTATTTGGTATATTTTTCATTTTAGAAATATATTTTTAATTTCTAGAAGTTTGAGTTGGTCTTTTCCATGTCTTCTATGTTCTACTTAACATTCTCAATCTTTTCTCTAGCTTCTTCAACAAAAACAATACTTTGTAATTTACACGAACTGCTTTAATGTCCTTGTCTTTTAATTTTATTTCCTGTATTATTTATGGGGCAACTTCAATTATTTATTTTTCTCCTCCTCATTATGAGTCATATTTTCCTGCTTCTTAGTGTGCCTGGTAATTATTGCTTGGATGTTAGACATCATGATTTTACTTTGTTATGTGCTGGATATTTTTGTATTCCTGCAAATGTTCTTGCATTTTCTTCTAGAACACAGGTAAATTACCTGAAATCAATTTGCATATTTGGAGAACGTGCTTTTAAGCTTTGTTAGGTGGGTCCAGAGGAGCATTTATTTTAGCACTAATTTTGTTTTTTCCAATATTAAGACAGTAGACTTCTGAGTACTCTACCTGATGCCCCTTGGGTTATAAGGTTTCCCACTCTGGATAAAAGGAACAGAAACTATTCCAGATCTTGCATGAGCTCCAAGGAATGTTCCCTCCAATCTTTTGGAGTGGTTCTTTCTTCAGGTTCAAATAGTTTGCATGTGCTAATCATTATACAGGTGAAGGCTTAAGAGGAACCTTCTATAAATATCCAGTGTGCTCTCTCATTCTCTCTCTCTCTCTCAATTCTCTCTTCTTTGTAATACAGCTACAGCTATAAACAAGACTGATTAGACTGTGACTGTTTCTCTTCTATATGCTCCTGTCCTGTTTCCCTGGAAATGTCTCCCTTGACCTTCAACTCCAAAAGTCAGCATTTCCTGTTCTTGCTTTCAACTTGATGTCAGTGAATTATTTTTGAATCGATAATGTCCTTTGATTATAAGATTTTGATCCCTGCAAGAAAATTTTTTATTTCCCCCATTTTTCTTGATTTTTTGACATATTTTCTTGGGATTGGGATTCAGAAAAAAATATAAATTATCTAAGAAATGCCAAAATAAAATTTCAACACCATTTCACAGTTCCCATTGCAGTTAAACTTGGCCACATGACTAAGTATATGAGTGAGAGGAAATTGTGTAACTATATTTTTAAAGATGAAACCACTTGCTATGGCCTTCCTTTGTCCCCCTTCTTGGGTATTTGGGGCTGATAGCCCAGCGTAGGTAATGCTGGTGAGGGCAGCATACTACAAATGTAGTCCACAAGGTAGACAGACCTGAGTCTCTGTGTGGCCTTATGGAATAGAGTTTCCTTGCATTCCTGGCATGTTAATTTCTGGACAGTTTTAAAAGAAAGAGAAAATTTTACTTCATTTAATCCACTAGGTTTTGGAGTCTCTTTGATGTAGCAGCTTAAACCCTAACTAATATAATGGCTATATTAGCCCATTTACAATTAGCATTATGATGGATACATTTGATCTTAGTTCTGGCATACTATTTTATGCTTTTTATTTTTTACAATAAAAAATTAACTATATAGTTTAGTTTCTGTGTTGAATATATGTATGTATGTATGTATGTATGTATGTATGTATGCATATACAGTTTTTCAGGAAGGTCTGTATTTTTCTTTTGCACTGATTGCCTTTATAACAATTTTTCCTCTTTTTCTTTTTTCTCTCACAATTTTTTGTGACATTTCTATTTTATCAAAACATTTATATTCTATTTTGTACCAGTTAAATATATCAAATGTTTGCTTCCTGTCCAACTGTCATAGTTTTCTTGGTCATCCTTTTGTGAGCTATAGTTTATCTCTAATAGTATTCTCAAAAAGGGCTCATGAGAAAATATTCCTTGAGTCTCTGCCTATTGAAAGCTGTTTTGTCTGCCTCTTTTGTATTTGCTGGCTGTGAGGTCTTAGGACCACATTTTCATTCCTTGAGCATCTATAAGGGTTATTAATCTGTTATCTTTCGAATATAGTATTGATACAAAAAAACTCAGCTCGTTTTTGCCCCAAAGTACTATTATAATTTAGACACATTTTCTAAGAGTTTGTGTGACAGAACATGCTTATTTACGAAATGAAAATGAAAAAGGTTAGGTAGATCATAATTTGGTTTTGGATATATCTGACACTGGTTTTTATCTTTAGGGATTATATAAGGATAGAATACTGCCTCAGGGAGAATGAGAAATACAGATTATAAGAATGGAGTCTAGGGCCGGCCGAGTGGCGCGATGGTTAAGAACTGGCTTGGGACGCCAGAGGGCCCGGGTTCGGATCCCACATATGAGGGCCAGTGATACTGCCCTTCACAGCTAAGATGCTGAACAACAGCTCAACCTGGAGCTGGGCTGCCATGAGTCGCCAGCGGCGGCATAGGCTGCAGCCCCTGTGGCAGTGGATTGCCATGGGCTACCGTGTGTAGCCAGCAGCCAGCGTGAGCGGCCCTCAAGCCGCCGTGAGCGGCCGTCCAGAGGCCGGGGACTGATCTGCCTCACCCAGGAAGAGCGTAATGATGGTGCCAACTTGGGCCAGTGAAGCAACGTCTCCACTTCAGTCTCCACAACTAGACTGAAGAACAAAACGACAGCAACTTGTCTGTTCCCCTTTCCCAATTCCCCAGCACTGTTCCCCCCATCCCCCCATCCCCCCAATTCCCCAATAAAAATCTTAAAAAAAAAAAGAATGGAGTCTATACATGTAACTCATGTATACATATATATCTTTAGAGATAAAAGAAGAAAATATTTATAATGTCATTAAGCTAACCGAGGATATAATTTAAAACCTTCAAACCTTTATTGCTCAAGTGGGTCTATTTATTATTATAGCAATGACCCAGGAGGGAGGTCATATTGATAGAGATTAAACCATGTGCCATGTTTCTTTAGTTTACATAGTGGAGAACTGGTAGACTTTATATATGTCAGCTCATGTTGCCTGCAAATCATTTGGGGTAAACAAGTTAAAATGGTATTATGTCTGAAATATTTGATATTGATATATTTATCTTTACCCACGGAGAATTCAGGGTATATATTGCGTTGTCAGGAAAGTCATGATGCATTTTTGCAATGAAAAACAGAAAAAATATGTCATGACTTTTCTGACAACCCAATATAACTAATGTCATTTGCTATACAATATTGCTGAGATGGCCAAAGACCAAGTCATGTCATCATAAGTGATGAAAATTTTAACTAATCTTTGTAAAAATCTTATAACTTTAACCTGGATTTCAAATTCCATCATTGTCTATTTAAATATTTCCTGTTCTCTGAGATCCTTTCTATATATAGCCCTTTACTGCCCTTTGCCTATTTATTTACCAAATATATATTGAGTGCATACTATATGTCATGCAGAGGATTAGCAGTGAACCAAAGTCAGACAAAGCTCTGGTTTTCTTGGAGTTTATCTTCTAGTGTGGGAGATAGACAGAAAGGTAGAGAGACCACCAACCAGCTAATCAAGCAGTAATCTTATGTCAGATTCTTATTAAGACCAATAAGCCTAGACAGGCATAGCACTATGGGAGAGGGGATACTTCCTCAGATAAGGGGGTCAGAGAAGCTTTCTCTGAGGGAATGAGCAGAATCCTAAACAGAAATAGCTGGGGAAATGGGTTCCTGGCAGAGAGAACCCTAAGAGCAAATGCCTTCAAGTGGGAACATGTCAGGTATTAAGAATATCCAGAAAGCTGCAAAAGCTAAGGAAGCAAATACAATTGGAGAGGTGGTCCAAGAAGATGAGGTGGACCATCTAGGGTCCTGAAGGCTGTGACAACTGCCATGGACTTTATTGTATGGAAGTAATGGATTTATATCTATATAGCTCTGAAAAAACATTGAGAAGTTATGAGTAGAAGAGTGACATGACATAATTCACATTGTAAAAGAACCTCTTACTGCTATGTGGAGAAGAAGCTTTACTGGGCATGGTGGAAGCCTGGAAACTAGATAGAAGGCTATTGCAATAATCTGGGAAAGAGATGAACATGGTGTGGCCTAAGCTGGTAGAGATAAGAAAGATGTGGTGAGCACTGTTCAGATATAAGACTTATGTTGAAGGCTAGAGCCAATAAAATATGTTGTTACATGGAATGAAGTTATAGGAGAGACAGAGAATAATCTATGGAGATTCCAGTTTTCAGCCTAAGTGTTCTACTGAATGATGGAACCATTTATCAAGAAGGAGAACATGGGAGAAAGTATTGGATGATGGGCCTTGAATGAGCTCAGTTATGACACGTTCAAGTGAGATACCCATTATATGCCAAGATGGGAAGTTTGAGTAGGCAGTGTTATAAACAAGTCAGAAATTCAATGAAGGGTTCAAGGCTGGAGATAATAATCTGGAAATTTCTTCATATACATGCTCTCTAAAACTATAGGACTAGACAAGCATCACATGAGATGTAAATTTAGATTAAAAAGAGACGAGGTACAAGATTGAGCCCTGGGACGCGCCAACATTTAGGAATCGGGAAGAGGAGAAGAAATCACACGAGGGAATGAGAAGGGAAGGAAAACCAGGAAGACAGTATAACAGAAACCAAGTGAAGAAAGGTTTTAAAGAAAGCAGGGATAGTTTTCAGAAGTTTTGAGCATAATTCCACTATGGTTATGGAAAGTGCTATTATTAGAGGAAGCTGGGTGCAGGGTACACAGGAACTTTTTGAACTAGTTTTGCAACTTCTGTGTGAATTTAAAAGTATTTGACAGTATCCATTTTAAAAAATAGTTCAAAAGTTTCAAGAGGATGAGCAAGCAAATGCTGCTGAGAAGTTAGTTAAGAAGAGGACGTAGAGTTGAGTAATTGGGCAACATGGGGCTCATTAACAACTGCAGCTCCACGGAATGGTAAGAACAAAACTCTGATGTGTTTTCAAGAGAGAATGGGAAATGACGATGTCAACACAGTAAGCAGAAACAATTTTTTTTTTTAATCACGAAGAGGCCATATTTTTTAATTGACAACTTAATCTCTACATACATTCATTATTGCACAAATTATAAGTGGATTGACAATTATATTAATACAAACACGTGAGCATAAAGCTACTGCTCTAGGTTTTGGTGCATTTTGTGCCAGGCATTTTAGTAAACACGACAAACATCATGGAACTCAGCTGCTTCAATTCAGAAAAATCAGCTTTCAAAAAAACACTTTAAGTCATCTCATAAAACACTTAATATGTCAAACCCAGGAAAATAAAAAACTAAACGACAAAAGAAGGAACACTGTTAAAGGAAAATTGGTGATAAGAATGTTAGGTTAAATATTAGGTTTAAAAAGTTTAGCAGTTGGACTTAGGATCCAGAAAGTATGTATATGCATATTGGGAATTTTAGGGAAAGACTCCTCTATCTGCTTCACAGTCATTACTAGGTTCCAAACGGATATCTCTGGGTTGCTACAATGTTTTCCTGGTTAGTATAAACCGTGCTTCATAGTTCAGAAGAAACAACGTGGTAGTTCACATAAATGGGTTTTAAAATAAGATTCTTCTGACTCAAAATAAAAGTATGATCTGCATCAAATTACACAGAAATCTTATTGAAATGTCAACCAGGTAGAGAAGCCAGAGGCAGGTAGAAACAATTCTTTGGTGGAGTTTTGTTACAAAGGAGAGGAGAGAAATATTGTGGGGGCAGAGCTATAAATGGGGCCAGAAGAGCGTCGTAAAACACAATTAAAAGTTGAACTTCTGGTTGCTTAAATCACTACATTTCACTAGACACTATTTCTTGTGATATTTGAAATCATTTAGTTATCATTCATAGTTTTGCATTTTCTCTTACCACTCATGAGTTTGCTTTTTTAAAAAATTACAATTACCCTTTGAAATCAGTTCCTTCAGGTCCACCGTCATCTCACTTTGCAGTAGTTTTCATTATTCAAAGTGTTTAGCGGGTACTATCTTCTATAGACTATTTTCCAGCCCAAAAAATACACCACTAAGTCTTCCCAACAATTTTAGAACTCCAAGAACAGTGTAACATTTGTGCACGCAGACTTGAGATTCAGATGTGCCTGTGTGCGCGCGCGCGTGTGTGTGCGTGTGTGTGTGTGTGTGTGTGTGTGTGTGTGTAGCAGTAAAGCAACAAAATTCATCCAGGAAACTTTGTGGAAGTAATATGGCCCTGGGTGTGGTGAGGATACAGAAGGAATGGAGTATGTTAAGGGTTACCATGCCTCTGGTGACCGTGGAAGCCAGAGCACCCTGGCTAGCTGTGGTTATGGCCTACCTTAGTAGGGTGACTCATTCCTTCAGCTGTTTTAAAGTTTTGTATCTCAAAGGACCACGGGACCTAAGTACCTCTGTTGTCTCCTTGTGCACCTCCTGCCAACACTTGTAACTGAAGTTAAATAGGCATGGCAGGGCACTGCTTTTTAACTGACAGTGCACACATTTGCCTAAGTGTAGTCCAGGAAAATACACGGAGGCTTCCCCTCTCCCTGTGGCTTGTCAGAAAGATTCAGCAATAACAAAAGGCAAACCCAAGCTTCACAAAGCACATTATACAAAGCAAACAGGCCTCTTATCCAATGGCTTAATTATAGTATAGGGCTTTCATTGTGGCAAACCATGCTTAGCATTTCAAACCACTCCATGTGTTTCTCAATAAAAAGGAAAGCTCACTGAAAAACCCCACAAAGCTTCTCACACCCTGCAAAACCAGTGGTGTCATAGGACAGTATTCTGTTTGTTTTCTTCTTACATTTTCAAACCTCCCCAATTTAACAAGAGTTGACTAATTTTTAGGGGCTCTGGTATACTTTTCCCCCATTTTCTAGCCAATCTGATTGCCTATATACTTTGCCACGCCCTCCCCTTTCTTTAGAGTTTTTTGGAGGTGGAGTTTTAAGTGCAGATTTCTGAGCTAATCATGTCACCAGTTCAAGACACACTATCGCCATTAGTCCAGTGAAGGCCTCTGCAAATCATGATTTATTCCTTTATTTCCCCCTCTACCAGCAGCCACTATCGAGGACTTATATCTCTTTGGATATGCATACAAAATTTAAGAATATTTTGTGTATGCATGTGTTTTTCATTTGCATAAATGGTTTTGTACTATCAATTTCCTTCTTTAACTTACTTTTAAAATTCATCATTAGGTTTCTAGGATCTTTCCATATACATTTATATTCATTATAATCATAGTTTTATTAGGACTTATTTATGCCATTTATATCATGTTTTTATTACCTACACTTTTGTTTTTCCTCTTTTTGCCCCTATTCCAATCAATCTCCTAACCACCATTTGGGAAATGTGTAGATTTTTCTTCTAATTATTATATACGAGTACTTCCTTTTTCTTTCTCCTCCTCCTCCTCCTCCTCCACCTCCTTCCTCTCTTCCTCTCTCTCTCTCTCTCTCTCTCTCTCTCTCTCTCTCTCTCTCTCTGTTGCTGCTTGACTATAAATACACCAGTTATTTACGCACACTTATTTCCTATACACATCATTTTCTCTTGTATTTAGTTCTCTTTTTCTTGAAATATACAAAGGTCTGGCAATTAAGTTTGTGAATTCATCCTAGGAAAAGTGCTACATACCTCATTGCTGAATATCACTATGGTCACCTTCAAAGTTCTCCCCTTGGGAAGCTATGCACTGATGCCAGCACCTAGTCCACCCTTCAAAGCAATTTTGGAACTCTTTTTCTGGAATAGACATCAGAGCTATCGTCGTCTTACCCTTGATGTCCTGAATGTCATCAAAATATCTTCGTTTCAGTATTTCCTTTATCTTTGAGTAAAGAAAGAAATCATTGGAGGCCAGCTCAGGTGGGTAGGGAGGGAATTCCAATACAGTTATTTGTTTACTGGCTAAAAACTCCCTCATAGACAGTGCCGTGTGAGCTGGTGAATTGTCATGATGCAAGAGCCGTGAATTGTTGGTGAAAAGTTCAGGCCTCTAACTTTATCACACAGCCTTTTCAGCACTTCCAAATAGTAAACTTGGTTAACTGTTTGTCCAGTTGGTACAAATTCTTAATGAATAATCCCTATGATATCAAAAAAGGTTAACAACATCATTGCAACAAGTTCACAAACCTAATTGTCAGGTGTGAGTGTGTGTGTGTGTGTGTGTGTGTGTGTGTGTGTGTGTGTGTGTGTGTAGGGTTCAATACCATTCATGGCTTTAGGTATCCACTGGAGATCTTGGAACATATTCCCCATGAATAAGTTGGGGTGGGGGGAGGAGGACTGCTGTACTTAAAAAACACCACTCAATTGTATACTTTAAAAGGATACATTTTATGGTATGTGAATTATATCTCTATTTTTATTTTTATTTTATTTTTTTTTAAAGATTTTTATTGGGGAATTGGGGGGATGGGAACAGTGCTGGGGAATTGGGGAAAGGGGAACAGACAAGTTGCTGTCGTTTTGTTCTTCAGTCTAGTTGTGGAGAATGTTGTTTCACTGGCCCAAGTTGGCACCATCATTGCGCTCTTCTCTGGCGAGGCAGATCAGTCGCCGGCTTCTGGACGTCCGCTCACTGCGGCTGCTGGCCGCTCACGCTGGCTGCTGGCCACACACGGTAGCCCATGGCAATCCACTGCCACAGGGACTGCAGCCCACGCCGTCGCCAGCGACTCATGGCAGCCCAGCTCCAGGTTGAGCTGTTGTTCAGCATCTTAGCTGTAGAGGGCAGTGTCACTGGCCCTCATATGTGGGATCCGAACCGGGGCCCTCTGGCATCCCAAGCGAGTTCTTAACCATCGCGCCACTCGGCCGGCCCCTATATCTCTATTTTTAAAATGTAGTGCTCTCTATTGGCATAACCAGACAATAAGACTTAATCAGCTCATCCTAGAAAACACAAATGGAAACTGGCCTTATGATGCTCTTTCTTGGTGCTTCTGTTATTAAGCAATCATGTTAAGCTGCTCCTGTATGTTCAAGCAACCTCCTCATAAACAAAGCCTCTACTCCATCCAAATCATTAGTATCCCCCACAATCCCCCCATCTTTCAGTAGGGCTCTAAGGTTCACCTCTGGGCCCCTCAGGTGTGTGGTTGACCACTTATGTATCAGCTCCCTTGACCCCTGGTGTTAGTGTCTTGGGAACATACCCACAGTGGAGGCAGAGAGGGAGAGAGGGATAGAGAGAGGGAGAGGGAGAGAGAGGGAGAGGGAGAGGGAGAGAGAGGGAGAGAGAAGGAGAGGAAGGGAGGGAAGGAGAGACTATCCCCAAAGTGATGAGCTGATGTCATTTTTGTGGGACAAAATGAGACCTCCTTTGAGTGTGGGTCCCTTGATTATCATGGAGGGCACTGAGTGAATGCTACTGTCCCTCATTTTTACCTGCACAGACAACAGAATGGTACCTGTCTGGTCTAAATGCTGCCACTTATCTCAGCCAGACTAAACTGTTCTCCCCACACTCCCATGTGGACCAGGGCCAGGGGAAACATGTTACTAATGAGCCTGCTTTGTACCCTCAGGTATGGCTGTGTAGAAAGAAGGATGAAAGTCACTACAAGTGCCAGCCCACTGAGCAGATGCTTATCTTTTGTTTTGGCTTCTGGAAAGAACAATCTCTGAAATGAATAATCTTGCATATCCAGGTATTTTAAGATTCTGATAGTAGAAGAGAAATTTTTCTCTTTATGTTTGAGAAATCAAAGTTGGAGTAATATCCCGAGTTCTTCTAAAAAGCATTTCCTTTCAGTGACTAACATAAATTATATACAAACCAGAATCAAAGATTCAGAATGCCATCAGAACTTACAGATTTTACTTCCCACTGAAACAAATCTATTAATTCTCATGTTTCCATGTTTTCTTATCCTGCATTTTCTTAACTAAACCTTCATCTTTTCCGGATTCTTCCTATTCAAATTTTTTTAAATATTTTTTATTCTTTCTCATCTCTAAACAAGGAGAACCAAGAAGTCTTAAATTAATTACTTGGTACTTTTTTTGACCTCTGTCACTCAACATTGTATATTTGAAGAGTGGACTGGTGAAGTTGACTTTAGTCTCAGTGACTAATTATACTTATCTTCCTCTCAAAGGTGATGTGAGAATTAACATGCTATGAATAATGCTCACAGGAAAAGTTAGCTACCTACATAGTAAATGATCATTTAGGTAATATGTGGTTATTCAAAATGCCCCTATTTGTATTAAACTATTTATCTAGATGTTATTAGACTATCTCAGAAAGTACACTTCCTCAGGAAGTGCCCCTAACCCTTATTTATAAGGCAGAGCTTTTCAGAGTATCTATCTTGGTTCAACCAAGACTCCACAGGTCACTCTCATAGTAAGTAACTGAGTCAGAAATAATCGGCCATGAAGGATGTTTTCTAATTCAAACTAATTAAAATGTGTAAACTATGATTCAGTTGCCTTCAGGATCACATTCAATAACAGAGGTGTACTCCACCTATTTATTTTTACTTTGTAAAAAGCACTTTGGATCATTGACTTTTCTTTTGTCAAGACGCAAGAAAACCAAGGGAGATAAAATCTGGTTTGCACAACCAGCATACAACTTCAGGGTCTAAATCACTACTTCCCTCCTTGTGTAGTCCTTGTTTCTTACCATACTTTACAAAGTAGTTTCTTCCTTGTTTCACAAAAGGAAAAATGATTTTGACCTGTTGACTTGTGTTTTATGAAAATTCCTCACTTTACTCATCAGAACAATCTCCTGTAGTTAACATTCAGTGTAGTCTGATCGTAATAAAATGAATTGATATGTCTGTGCCTTTAGCATGGGTAGCTGGCTTATCAGGCAACACATCATTGTTAACATTTTCATGTACTCAGACAGCTTTGTAACCCTAATGAAAGCCCATCACTTTCAAATGACAATTCAATTTACAAGAACAGTTTTTACTTGGCATTTTCAAACTCTCAGCTTTTACCCTAAATGTTAATTGTATCACAACTCATCTCTGCTCTCTGAACCTATCTATTGCCTACTCCAAGGTTTTCTTTTTGTGAATTCCTTAAAGGTTAACAATGTCTCCATCCCTTTAAAAAGTTTAGCATCAACTAAGGAACAATGAGTCATTATTGTTAACAACTACTAATGCTATAATTGATTTACGATTTTATCTTGGGGTCAGTTCTAAGTGGAACTATAGTTGCATGATGCCATGATCATCAATTGAAGAGCTCAGGAAGAAGTTAATCATTTGGTTATGTTGTGTGAGTATTTTTTTCTTTTTACCATTTTTAATGCCTTGATTAGATCACACAAATGGTATCTTTCAGTATTAGGTGAGTCTCATTAGTCCTAATCATTTTATTAAATATTTGTGGAAGATAATTAATGATAAGTTTGAGATGGTAACATGCTATTATTGCTTTTTCAGGAATGGTTACTCTACTAAACTGATATTCTAATAAAGGTGAAAAAATGCACTGCAAAAGTTATAAGTTTTTCAGATGTCACCAAATGAGAGTAATGAGTTCAGTCACAGTGCCCTACCCCCTCCAATTTTGCTTTTTCAGGTTAAAGTTCCTCTCTCTCTTCTAGCCAAACCATCATCATTTTTCCATTTATTTTGTGCATTTGAACACAATAGTAGGATTTCACATATAGCTTTTACAAACTACTTAAGACAATTTTTTTCCAGCTTTAAAAATGATTATAATAATACAGAAGCAAAGGTTAAGGTGACAGTGGTTATGATGTTTCTTGACATCTACAGATGTTAATGTTGTAACAGTATAACATAAATTGTTATTGAGAGCGCCTACCTTCTCAGAGTCAGGTTTAAAGAGGTTTCATCCTCTTTCTTGTGAGCCCAGAATGTTTTTAAGAATTCTCAAAAGAAAGCCAGCTCCTTAGTTATTTTTAAAAATTGAGAGACCAGAATACCTGAATATTTATCCAGAAGTAGTTCAAGAAAGACTTGGGTTTTCTGTTCAATTTTATTTTGCAGAGGATTAGGAGTCGAGTTCAAACCACACACAAAAAAGTTTTTCAATATTCCAAAAAAGAATCATTGGTAGATTTGAGAGATGCCAGAAAATGAAGAATTATTAATAGAGAAGTTAAAATAGAATAATATTATGGAGAGTATATGTACATGTAGAGCTTTAAAGTTTATAAACTATTTTTATGTATTAAGTCCATTCTCACAATGTGATTTTTGTGTGGTTTCGAAGGAAGATAGGATTTCTACTGTGCCATTAGCTGCCTTCAGGGAAATCAGAAGATAAACAAAGACAATATATCTAACAGCTTACTTTAAGGTAAATTGCTGTCTTTGTATCTTAATATGGATACCACAGGCACTTGGTCAATGAAAATACGTTGGTCCACACATTTGTCTATTCTAGTCACCTAGTTGTACTAATTTTGGTCAGGGGACTTCCTACCCCAGAGGGGAGAGGGATCTGCTTTTAGAGCTTCATTGGACTGTCCTAAGTCACCTGTGGGGTGTCACTCCTATCTCTTCTTACCTAGTGTTTTCCCCTTCTTGTGAGGATAATTCTCAGGTTATACCTCATTCTCAGTAAATAGGTAGAAAATGGAAACAAAGGAAACGGGTGAACAGAGATGGTAAGGGTGAACAGGTGCTGGGGAGACAGTAAGATTGTGGGCTCAGGGCACAGCTCAACTGCATGGGAAGATGAAGGATTGCATCTCTCTTCCTAAAACTCAGCCTCTCTAAAACAGTGAGTTTGAGGTCAAAGAATTGGTGGGTTGAAAATGGAGAAATGGTCGTGGGAGGACAGAGGTAAGATAGGCTTAGTCATTGGTTTATTTGTCCCCCAAATTAGCAGCCACACAAGCTGAATGAATAGGGGGCTCTTTTGCACATTTATATTGGACTGGTTATGGCTTTCCTTTAGGTTAGTGGATTTAACAATATGAAGAAAAATAGGTGAGAGAATTCTGAGGTTGGTAAAAGTTTTTTCACGTAGCTTAAGTTGCCAAACGATGGGCTCTAGATAGGAAATGGAAAGGAAAAAGAAGCAGATCTTACTGAAAACCAAAAGTAATTTGAACAGTTATCCCAGGGGAAGTACCCATTTATAGGGCATATTAAACTCTCCAGGGTGCCATGTGTAGCTTGGAAAAAAAAAAGTAATATGCCAAACTTTTTCATAACACAAACCATAGAAAACAAAGTTTTACCATCTCTTTTTAGCTGAAGGAGATCTTCAGAAAACCATGAAAAGTCATATGGGCAAAGGACATTAGTTCCAGAAGTTTCAGAAACCCTAAAGAAAAAGGAACCAGCAATTCCTAGAAGGAAAACAGTTGTGTAGGAAGCAGGGATTATCCCAACTCAAAAGCTAATGAAAACTGATAGCTCCAGTGACTTCTGTTTGACAAGGAGATTGTCACTCTTGGCAGGGATGACTGGCAGGGTGGAAAGACTAAGGAGGGATAAAGCTTTCGAAGAAAGACTTCAGAGGAAATTGGATACCTTCAAAGCCACAGGTGTGAAGGTAAGTGAAACCGGTAAGTAAAAGTTGGTGTTGTTTTACAGGGTCTCACACTCTATATACTTTAAGTTTGAAATTTCGGTGTTCAGGTAGATCATGTGAGAGAATTTATTCTTCAGTACTCAGAGCTCGAAGGAGACAGGCTAGCTTCTTCCCTACCCACTCAGCCTGTTGCAAATCCCAGGCTGCAATGGGCTTTCTCACCCAGCTCTCAGTGGTCATTTATTGAGTGCCTGAGTTTGGTATGTGTGTAGATACAAAAATATTTTAGTATATGCTCCTTGTTTTCAAGGATTATAAGTAATCAATGAAATAATAGGACATAATGAATTCAGCCTGTGGGTGGATTATTCTCAAATAGAACTAATAGTGAAAAGTAAAACATAAATGCCAAGTAAGTAGTATAAATATTGTTTTGTAAGAATTCAGAGGTGGGAGCTATAGTAGTTGGAGAAGACTTTTTGGGAGAGGTGGAAGTTGAGTTACATTTTTAAGGCTGAGCAGAATTCACAGAGCCTGGGTCAAGACGGGTGGGGATGAGAGAACATGAGGAAATGAGGAAAAGAATGGGGGGAAATATCTCAAAGGTCAGAGAAGCTACTAGATAGAGCCGAGGGATAAAAGATTCAATTCAATAACCCTAAAATGCACCACCTGAGAAAGCAAACAGTGCCATTTTAACACTTATTTTTGTTTAACTCTTGGAGCTAAGCATTTGGGTTTGCTGTGGATATAAACAGTTCATTGTTTTAAGTGGGGGAGGGGCTGACCTGAAGTGGATAATAGAATGAGCTCTGAGGGGACTGGACCGAGGGCTGAACCCTGGTTCTGACATTCTTTAGCAGCATGGCCTCCAAGAAGCTCACTACTTCATGCCTCAGGGTCCTCATTTTTAATTGGGGATAGTATTAGAGTCTAATTTATCTGTTAGTTGTGAGGGTTAAAAGAAATAAAATATTTAATATGTTTATCACAGCACTTGTCCAATAAATCTTAACTATTATTTTTATATTAATATAACCATACATATTATACATGTAATATAACCATAATATTAACTACAATAATGATAATAACATCTCAAAGCCAAGTAACATCATGAACATGTACATCAAGTAACGTGTACCCGAGCACAGAGGAGATCATCTGTAAAGAGTGAGTCTTCAGAACCTGCTGTTGTTTTCTGACCTCCAAGAAAGATGCAGAAAACAATAGCTTTTTTTGTGCCTCTGACCCTCCCCCATGTCCACGCATCCTTGAGCAGTTATGAGGGTCCCACCACATGCTTCGGCTTGGGTCCATGTCCCTTCCCCTGGTGCTGAGAAGGAAGACACTGTTCTCACAAGAATTATGGCTCCAAGTCAAGCAAAGACAGACCACAACACTTTCCTGCATTTCTGTTATGCTATGGGCAGGCTCAGTAACCTGTGCTCTCTAATTACAATTCACATTAAGTTGTTTATTTCTTTCTTCTCATTTTAGCAGGTAAGCAAGTCGAGACAAGCCACTTTCTAGTAGATTGTGAGAAGATAGATCGCAGCATTAGCTTGACTTGTGGGTCTGATGTGGAGAAAAAAGAGTCAAAAGGAAATATTCTTGTGGCTTTCTGTATGACTGAAAGGCAGCTAGGCTGTTGTTTGCTAGAGCCGCCAATTAAGAAGAGTGACATTCTGGCCACTGAATGTTAACAGGCCCAAGTGGAAGTGTGGTGACCAAAGTTGAGTCATAACTTGAGAGGAAACTAGTCTTACCCGTGTTTTTTGTTCTTTAGTGGAGACCCTTAGTAAGCTCTTCGAAGACAGTGGCTTTCTACAGAGGGGAGCGATAGTAACCGTTGGCCACAGCAAATAGTTCTTCTCACTCTTGTGTTGGAACAAGAACCAATTATGAGAAGCCTGGGTTTGGCTTGCTTTTGGTGTGGTTAACGTTGGTGGGAAGGGTAATTACAGGTTTCTTCACTTGTTAATGCATTTGGTCTAAGAAAAGTCCTCAAGACATTCTATTGTTGTGAATGTATTGGTTTGGCTAGCTTTGTCTAGGTTATTGACAGAATTCAAAGCACCCCTGTACTTCTAAAAGAGAGACTTAAAAGCAGTGTGAGGGATCCTTTGGTGGCTCTTGGAGTGTGAAGCCTGTGTGACCTTGTGCCATTCCTGAAGAGTGATCTAAGACACGGTGTTTTGTGATTTCTCCTGGACACTTTACCAGGACCTCTGTTTCAATGCTAGAATCTGCATCTCTGCCCCAGACTTATTCTTGGAGATGATTGGTAATCTGAACTCTTCAAACTTTAGGTAGAGTCCAGTGTCCATATAAGAGTAAATATGCAATGTGAGCCAATTCTATGGAGGAAATCGAGTTTTATGGGAACTGAAATAAATAATCTCTAATACTTATCCATCTCAAAAAATACTGCTCATATTGTCGTGTTAACACAGGCCTGGCCTCATTGTTTCTGTCACTCTAACACTGGTTGATGTTATTTATCTAATTTGCAGATGATCTCAGATCAAAATTTTCCATGCACAGTTATCTTTCTTATGGAAATAATTTTTGTCAGATGATCTGTTTCAATTAGAATTTACTGAATGAAGCACTGTTTACAATACCTGCTGTCACTTTCCTCTTAGGCACTTCATTCAGATTCAGGGTAAAGCTTGAGACCTAAACAAGCCTTTCCCAAGTTCCCTTGAGGAGCTCCCTGCTAGCACTCGTGCAGGCCACAAATTAATACCTGTCCTTCCAGTATGGAAGTGCCACTAAGCACACAGATAGGTTGTTATTTCTAGGAATACTTGCATCTCTCTCCTCTTGCCAGGCAGCAAACTAGTTTCTCAAAGAGAAGCACTGGGAAACGTTACCACTCTGTGCTGCCTTCACTCTACTGTCCTGTGAGAGGCTATTCCATGAGCCAGCCTCCAGGGGTTTGCTGCTAGGCTATCTCTTTAAACCAAGGGGCAAGAGGTCAGTCATTCTTTACATGAGTTAGATATTCCTTACAGCAGCTACAGTTCACATCACCAGCAAAATTCAACTGGTGTTCTGCTTTCCTATTAGAAGGTACCTACAGACCTCTATACACTTAAGAAGAGAAGCCTATGTGAGTCATGGGTATGGTGCTAAAGCTTAAAAAAAAAAACTTAAAAAATAAGACAAACAAGTGGGCTTTCACATTCTGTTCTCTGAATCAACTCAGAATTGACAAGGAGGCCAACAGAGAAGCCTAGAGATTTTGAAAGGGGCAACCATGTGTATTGCAGGTTCTGTCTCCCACTCAGGGAGGGTGGCAGGAAGTACCTCCGTGACCAGGTATTGTCACAATTTAGGGCATGAAGAGTGCAGTTTACTGCTGCCTCTGCTCATTTATACATAAGACCTCCACAGTCAATCACTTCCCAAGTAGGGTCTGCTGTTCCTCCTAAAGTAAAAATAGACTTAAAAAAAAATTCTTCCTCACAATGGTAAACACCTCTCTGAAGTAAAAGTTATACAGAGAACCTCTATAAAAAGAACTTCTCTAGTTAATTCCACTCTGGTTCAGATGTAACAATGCATCAAAATTAAAAAGAAAAATCTTGACTCAAGTTTTACTGATAAATGTTCTTTGCCAGAGGAGCTGACTTGGGGAGGACAAAGTCAAGTATAAGATCAATCCTAAGAATTCCACTTAGAATGTTTCATGTTTTCTCACTCTAGTCAATGTATATTTCTATGAATAAAGCTATTGCCTCTCATTATTAAGCTATTGTCTCTCAGCATTACTGCCATCCTTCTACACTCTGCTTTGGGATGCTGGGTCTCTGCAAAACACATTTACTTCTGTGTGGCTACTAGTTTCCTGTTAGGCTCTGCCTATAGGGGATGCTAGAGGGAGACTGCAAGCCTGGAGGAGAAAGTGTGTTTTCCTTCCTGTTACCTCTGGGTGATTCCTTTCAGTACCACCCAGCAACACTTCTTCACCCAAGCAGTGGCTGTTCCTCCCAGTAGCGACAGTTGATAACAGTTTGCAATTTTTCCAAAGCCTGCAGAACCAGTCTCATGCGCCCCCTCAGAGATGCTGTCTCAGCTGGCAGCATCTTCTCCTTAGAAGTTTGGGTCAACCCCACAGACCCCTCCACTGTCCTTAGATACTCCAACAACAGCCAGCTGCCACCCCTCCTGGGAGGTCTGAATATGGCCTCCACAGGCCCATCCTCCAAGGCCTAAGGCCCCAGCGTCATCAGAACAATGCTCTCTCCTCAGACAGCTGAGTGCCAGATCCACTGGGGTCCTTTCTCCAAGCTTCTGGTTTTAATAACTCTCATCTTTTCCTTTTGTTCCCCAGTCCTACAGGTGGCAATTGTATTCTATTTCCATGCTAACTTAGTGTTTCCTTTGTGCACGTTCAGTAATTAGTACCTAGTAAATAATTCTTTGTATCCTACATGTTAAATTCTCTCCTTCAATGTAATTTACCTCTTGACTGGCCCTGAAATGATGAAACAGGGGTCCTTTATTTCACAGCTTTCTCACTTGGACATTGACTAGATCTTGCAAGGTGTACCTGGAGCCGACCTGAGATTGGTGCTCTTTAGGGGGTAATATCTTGTTGCTATTTATTCCCTGTGCCTAAAAGACCAGGGTATATTATGAGTTCTAATCCTGGGCCTAAGAAAGATGTGAGAGGTCTACTTACTAGCTGAGTTAGGCTTTGCAAGGGTTGGAATAAGGAAAGTCTTTTCATTTTTAATTGATAAGGAAGACATACAGAGGCTCCATTTTCTCATTCATAGTCTCTATGGAAAACTAAAATGTCAGAGGGGTTCTTTCCACTCCAGGCATTAGATGTTATAGGAATAAGGGATCTGAAAGATTTATAGCATTAGGCAAGGGAAAAGGTTGATGGGTTTAAGTGACATAATTGAAGTACTCAACATTAGAAACCCCTTTTATAAGCTGGGACACCTAAAGACTTGGCATATATCCATACCCATTAGCCATCTGCATCACTCCTATGTATATATATTGAAGGCTTTAATGAATCATAGACATAAGATCACTGCACAGAAAAAAAATATGTGTTGTGCCCTGCACAATGTTTTTCATAAAGAAAGCATCATTGGGAAATGCAAACATGTAGAAACAGGCCACAAAAATGCAGCAAATTAGTCTTTATTATCTACTCATTCATACAGGAAAGTTTTAAAAGGTAATAAAGTCCTAGGTTCTTAAAATTGGCACTTTAGTCTCACTGTTTTTAAAGTATACAGTACTGGATAACCACTGTGCACCTAAGCGTTTAGTTTGGGTTTTAACTTCCTTGCAATTCAAGAGACATTTCAAATCATGCTGTCACCTGTTCCCAAGTTTTCCACTGCAGGTTACCATCTCAAACTACCTCATTAAAATAAATGAAAACAAATAGGATTATCCAAGTGAAATGTCACTAATGCTGTTATAAAGTAAGAATGTTTTGGCACCATTTAATAAAGCTACAATTCTTAGCTGTAAAAGTAATCCATGGAAATTCAGATGACATCTCAACTCATTAGTCCTTCTGTTCCATATTTTTACTTGCACTTGGAATAAATGATAATGTACTTCTGTAAACTCACAGCATCATAATGGTCATTGTTTTCTCTAATGAACAATGAGGCAATTCTATGATCCCATTATCCTTGTTTGTCAAATATCTTGTTTATTGTAATTTCTGAGCACAGTGGCTGATCCTATAATTTAAATATAGGTATGCCTGCACCTAAAAGGCAAACCTATATACTTTTCAATCCAGTTTTTTTCAAGTTGCTGTCTAATTAAAATCTTCAATATTTGTTGGGGAAGGTGTTGTGCCCCAAACCTAGATGAACTATGTGCATACTTTTCTAGGGTTTTGAACCATAGAAACTTGTTTGAAGTTCAATATACCTCTTGTGAGACTTAGCCTACCTCACTGAGAAATAGAGAGGTAGAGAGAGAGAAAGATGAACCAAAAGTAGAGATGAACTGTCAGAAGCAGAGATGATGAACTACCAGAAAAAAAGCACAGGAACAATAACAACAAAGAGCACAGCCTGACTCAGGGGCTCCCCAAATACAACATAGGTGAGTTGATACAGAATGTGGAATGATCTTTAGGCTACAGTGTAAAAGTTTGGTATGCAATCCAACATGCTGCAACCATGTACTATGGCATGGAGCACAACTGTATCCCCCCAACTTTCCATCCGGCCATTCTTCAGCCAGATGTACAGGAAACTGAGAATCAAAGAGACCAATGTGGCCACATGTAAACAGCACATCTGACACTGGGGGAGCCTCGGCTTTTTAAGCACAGGACTCACCAGGGTGACAGAGACTCTAAGGAGTGAATAGAAAAAAGGATGATTTCTGAGAACTCAGAACATATGCTGAAGCCATGATAGAGAAAAGTTGGGAGTGTAAAAACTTCCATTTAGGACCAATAGCTATCTGGGAAATAAAGCTAACTTTTATGAGTCTTTCTTTAAGTAGTTTCTTTATTTTAAATGACCATGTGATGGCGTCTCTGCCTTCATTGGATATTCCCCTAATGGTTGTGTCTTAAACAGAGTTTCCATTATTATCACTTGGAACATTGAGTAGGATGAAGCCAATAATGACATGAAGAAACTCACGTGTGAGAAGCCAATGGGTAACAAATGCTCCCTTAGCTGTCTCTTATTAGTTGTGTAATATTGCAAACTACCTACCATCTTTGAGGCTTAATGTTTCATCTTAAAAATGAGTATAAAATACCTATCTCATAGAGTTTCTGGGATGATTGACATGAGGTAAAATTTATAGTGCTTCAAACAGAGTGCCTGATGTTTCTAGGAGCGCAGGGAATGTTAATTCCCCACCTGCTCCCTTCCCTTCCTCATTATGTTTCCAGCATCTCAGCAGCTTTGAAAGTTCTTGGCTTGAAAATGATAGAACCATGTAACACATGCAGAAATTTTAGTTTATAACTATCTTGTTGGCCAGATTAGTTCAAGTCATGGTGAAATAGATTGGTTCCAGAAAATGTTGGCTTTCCTGTCATTTTGGGAAGGCTACAAGGGGATCACAAGATCATCTTTCTACTTGAGAAATGCACTCCAGTTCCTGCCTTCTGTAGATCAGAACCCCAAAAGGAACAAATTTAAAGATGGTGGCACATGGAGGGTAAGTAAAGAATGATGTGATTCTGAAACAAATATGTCTATACTCTCTAAGCCAGGACAGAATGTACAGATTCACCCTAAGCTAGGTTGGTATCCATATGGGCAACTCTGGAAATTATCGTATTCCCAAGGGCTTTAGAATTAATATGAAGTCCCTGGTATTATGTGGTCAGGAGTAGGATGACTATATATCCCAAATTTCCCAGGATGGTCCAGAATTATGTGCGTTCTTGCAACATAATTATTAACAATGCCCCTTTTGTTCTCCAGTGTGTCACATTTTGAATGATACATGGTTTTCATTGCCATGGAGTACTTGAAAGTCTCTAAGCCTCCAAGCCTAAGTCAATAATCAAAAGAATCTATATTGTCTGCCATTATTCTGCTATTATTATCAGTGCTCCTGATATCGCTTCTAATAAACACACATTTTCAGGAAGCTCATCCTTGAATAACACCTGAGTGCATGGTAACGAATTATTGAGGATAACTACATCAATGAATGGTTTTAGATTTTTGATAATCCACTTCTTTTGGGGCCATAATATATATAACTGGCTCATTCATTTTCTCTCTTTTTCTCAAGCTATATATTTTTTCCATATACTTCTAAGCTCTCTAGTCAACTGATTTAACTTTTTGTCCCTGAGCACTTACACACATTTAATTACCATAGCCTTATAATATGTTTTGATATCTGATAGGATATATTTTGCCTCACAGCTTTATTCTTATTTGTTAAAAATTGCTTGACCATACTTGCAAATTTATATATAATCTGTTCTTTACTGGAATGTCAAATGACAGGCGCTTATTTACACTTTGCAAAGTAGGAATATCAAAGCCCAATAAAATTTCCTTCTACCAGTCTAACCTGTTCCATCTTAGGATCTCAGGTTTAACTGTACACCTGGATTTGATTTTTCATATGTTTATACATGTTATGGATGGGTGGTGAGATGTGCTTGTCTTTGGTGACAAGTGTTATGAAATAAAATTTCCTTCTAACTCAGAGCAGACTATTAACATGATGGTACAATCAAGACATTCATGGAAACTTGATGACAAAAACATTCCAAGAACTACAGAAGGGCACTTCCCTCATCTTTTCATCCCACACCCATTAAAATGAAAAATCCTTTTGGCACAGCTAGGGAGAATCAAGGTAGAATGATTAGTTGGATTGTACTGGGCTATAAAGGGTCTTTCCCCCTTTAAATTAGTACAAACTGAGCTATTAAATACACATGAAAATCAGTGGCATTTATAGCCATTGATATGGCCATGATGTTTGTACAAAAGCCTTCACGTTTAATAGGGAAGAGAGTGTTCATGTTTAACAAGTCCATGCTGGTTATCCTCCAACATCTTTGAAATGATTCACAAATTGGGAGAACCTTAAATATTGCTAAAATATCAAGGATAAGCCAATAATGGGACTGTTAGGATGTCGAGTCATGCCCACAATGAGATCTTCTCCTAAGCCCCTGGGAGTTTTCATGCCAAGTTTCACAAGTTGAATTTATTGGGTATGATGGCACGCTTTAAGAAGAGATCTACCTATCTGTGGATTTCCCTGTGAAATCTGCAGATCTCAATATAAATAAATGGGCTTGGATGGACTACAGATGTGAGTTAAGCGTCTACAGATGCAGGTTGACTGCATATGATGTTAATCAAAACACATATGTAAATATGCGCTTCCTTTATCACCATGGTGACAATGCTAGCTAGAACATAGTTTTTTTTTTGTTTTTTTGTTTTTTGTAAGACAGACATGCCTATATCCTATTTGGGTTATTCACTGAAAATACAATATACTCATTATCCAACTTGGGCTGCTGCATATCTCCATATTTCCAATGAAACAGGAATCTTACCACTCCACCCATGACTATGAACCTCAACCTCCTACAAAGAAATCCTGAAAATGGAGTGAGCTGAGATCTTTCTCCTATAGTCTTTGACCGCATCACCAGAAGGGAGAATAAGATACTGTTATGGAAGCCTAGCGTCTCTACCCAGCAAGTCAATTATTACAGAAAGCCCCCATTTTATATCATTTCCCCCCCACCATATTCCCATGTTTCTTATCCTAAGGGTTCTCCAGAGTAGCCCTACACACACAGCACAGAGGAACCCTCAGTAGTTCCTCCTCCAACATGTTCTTTGCTAAGTAGCCTCTATTTTTCTATGTCCTATTTATGGTATACATTTAAAAATTCAACCCCCAAATATTGAGCACTTAATATGCATCAGTTTCCACTCTAGAGCTTGTGACATGTCATTAAACAACACAAAAACCTTTGCCATTGTGGGGCTAACCTTCTGGCTGCTTCCCGGGGGTCCCTGCCCCTCCACAAGGAACAGGATAAGGAAGGCTGAGACCAAATTAGTATTCTCCTAACAAAGGTAGGTTTGCATCTCTTAGTCCAAAATTTTAATTGAGGGACAATTGGAATTCAGATATATTAACATATGAACTAAAATTATATTCTCTTTTACATTCTCTTTCATCTTAAAGAAAACAATATGAGAGTGTTTTTGGCTTTTATTTATCATTTTATTATCATATTTAACTATACTGTATCCCTTTGGCATCTTGGACATTAGTTATCATTGTAAAGACTGTGTCTTTTGTACTTTACAGCAATAGTTGGTGATAGCTGCTACAAAACTTAGATTTCAATCCCTCTGCAAAAATTACAGCAGCACAGAAACTGTTAGATTATATCACAGTCTCAAATGATGTGAAAGAAAACTATATTTAATCCTCTCATGCTCCGAATTTCCACTTTAATGCTATGATGCATTTGGGGAGAGAGAGGCTGTTTGACTGAAAATATCTTTATTCCCCCCTTCCTTTCAAAGGAAAGTTTAATTAGGTACACAATTCTAGATTGATAGTTATTTTCCTTAGCACTTTTTCCCTTTCTCAATCAACATTTTATATTCATTTCTTAATAGAGATCCAATTTCCAAAAGCAGCGTCATTGGCAGATAATCTGTGTACTTAAAATGTATAAAACCAAAGAACCCCATATAGCAAGCCTGCATGTGCAGATACCCAGAAGGTCAATGCTTGTCTATGGGGTCAAAAATCCACAGAAATATTACAGAAGATGATCTAGAGGTAAAGCAGGTGTCCTAGTAAAAATTTTTTTGAAAATATTCCAGGCTTGAATCAGCTGGGTCCTACTATATATTGGTATGGCTTATATGTCATATGCCTAGGAGCAGAGGTCTACCCAGAGCCTCTAGTTCATTTTTCTTAATTGATATTAAAATAATTCAATTTAGAAACCAATAATTCTATAAAACAATCAAGAAGATAGATTAAAATGTATTTTGTGTTATTTTACTATAAAACACTCTGAATTCTAGGATAGAAAATAGCTTTTGCAAGACAGTGAAACAGAGGACTGGCTTTTGAAAGTTTCTTTGGGTAGCCAAGTGCCGAACACCAGTGTTTCAAACGTGAGCTGTTTTGTTTTCTGTGTCACAGCCCTGGATACTCTGATCTATTTTGAAAAGATGGAAGAAGGATAGCGCCCATTTCTCATGTTGCTTGTGGGCCCATAGAGTGGTGCAATGCCTCTGCGTGGAAGGAAGTCTGCCCATGCAGACTTGGAAGGCAGCTTAGGTACCTGTGCTTGAGTCTATCCTGAGAAAACCATGCCGGAAGCTCCTTTATCTCCTTCAAGAGAAGACAGGATAAAATTAACTGTACTAGACAACACTGATCATGCTTCTCTGGTTTCTTGATTGAGTGTCAACCCCCATCTATTCCACAAAGCTCCAAAGCAACATAAAATATACATTCTCTAGACCCTCGTTGTCATTGCTGGAGTTTACTTGGGAGATTAGAGATGACTTAGATTGGGAAGTACTCTGTATAATTCTGCTACTCCAGAAGGTTTTAAGATCTCTCCTTGAGTCAAGTTTGTCCCCCCTTCCCGCCCTGGAGACCCCATGTATGCAGCACTACCATGGAAGCTCTTAAAGAATTGCTTTCACTGAGCTGCTCTTGAAAGTTATGCTTTTGGTTTTAACACGTTAAAAAGTGAGAGGAGGATAGCTTTGTGCAAACAGCTTCTGATGTGTTATAAAGGATATTATCTGCAGGGCACTCAATGTACAGCCACACTTGAACTTTTTCTTTTTGGGTTGAGAGCCAAGATAAGCAAAAAGGCTTTTCATACAAAACTGGTGGACTTTCTCCTTTGTAATAAGTACAGTAGGTTAGCCTAGCTGTTATAACAAAGGTATCCCAAAATACAGTGGCTTAAACAGGAGGGAAGTTTATTGTTATTTTGTATCAGACTCCATAGATATAGGTGGTTCAGAGCTGGTAGGAGGCTCTGCCATCGTCAAACATAGCTTCTACCTTTGGCTTCAAAGTGATTGTTCCAAGGGACAAAGGCTAAAGGACCCTGGAAGTGGCTAACATGTGCTCCCCTCCCACTGGCCAGAAATTAGTCTCATGGCCATGCCTGGCTACAAAGGAGGATGAAAAGAGTTTAACTATTAAAGGAGAAAGGGGTCATAGATATTGGTGGACAAATAGAGTCTCTGCTGGATATACAAATACCCATGTGTACCCTTCTCCCCACACATAGTACATTCTCCATTAGACTTAAAGTCCAAAGATCTCTGCGTAGTGTACAATCTTCTTCATCAAGTTTAGATCTAACTCCTGTGATGACCTAGAAATTAAAAGACAAGTTATTTTCAACCCCACCTTCCACCCAAAATACCACAATAAACAGAGCTTGTGACCATTTATTGTGGATAACCACAATAACAACTCCCATTCATAAAAGTGAAAAATTATGAACATACACCAGCCAACAGCGCATAGCAGCTGTCAAATGCCACTGATAGGAATTGCAGGACTCTTCCCTGACAGAGCAAGGGCTCCCTGTTAGACTGGGATGCTGGGAGCAATTTCCCTGTGTATTGTCCTCCCTGACCCTTTGGGAGTTTTCTTGTCCTTTATCTTTGATGGCCACATGTGAAGTGGGCATAGCTGGTTGCTTGCTGGTAAAGATTTAGGAGGCTGAGTATTGCTTTAAGGTTCAGATAGCCCCGTGCTTTTCCAGGCGAGGCTTGTGGTTTCTTTGGCAGTCCAATTCCCTTAAAACCCACTAGACTTATGGTCTACTTGCTTTCTGTCAGTTCCAGATGCCAGTAACCACTGCCAAAGATCTCATCTATCCATAACTCTTAAGCCAGAAGATTCTTTTCTTTCATTTCCCGGTCTCCATGCTGAACACACCTCTTTCTTATTGCTAGAGACTGAGAAACAGCAACCTTAATCTTTACCTTGGGAGTGGGCCCTTTGTGTAGTAGGAAACACTCAGTATTAGGCTCTGAGAGAGGCTTAACATTAGTCTCATCTCCCACTATACCTGGTGGTGCAAAAGCAGTTGTATTTTTCAAATCTAGGAACTAACAGACTTTAATTCAATTTAGATTGCACGCTGCAGGCAAGAGAGAGCCTTCCTAAGTAGAAATCTGCTTACAAGCTGACTGGCTATCACCTAAGTTAACCTCCCTCAATTAACCTCCCTTGTAAAACTATGCTAAGATTTCCAGTTACCAGTCATCTATCACTGGTGCATGACTCTATCGAATGTTTACCGTAACATGAAAAGGGTCAACAGCTTTACAGGTTACATCTTTGTTCTCAATGCCTGTTGCTTGACCATTAAGGCATTGTTATCTATTTTGAGGTTCCTGTTTTTACTACAGATTCTACTTCTAGATACCAACTTCTGTATTGGTAGGGTACAATTTAACTTGCTGAAACACCAAGATTCAAAACTGTAGTACTTTCAGCAAAGTAATAGCCCAAAGGTCAGGAGCCCAGGGCTAGTACAGAGATTCTGCCACCCTGAACACATAGCCTTTCTGGGTTTCAAATAGCTGCTCCAGCCCCTGCTATCACATCTGCATTCCATCACATGTCTGTTACACGAAAGGGTATGACTTGTGAATTGCACCTATTAATTCTACTTATAGCCTACTGTCTGGAAGTTAATCACATTGCTGGGTTAGCTGTAAGGAAAATGGGAAACATTATTTTTAGAAAGAAATAGGCATTGGTGGACAGCTACAATTCTCACTACAGAATTGAATTGTCTTGGTTTTCTTTTGCCCAGGCAATCAGGAAGATCAAAGTCAAATTTGTAGCACTTATGTATATATTTAAACATTAGCTATTATGTTTGAAACATTTTCTCTATATTTTCCCTTTCCATAGTCTTGATATTCTATTTTGATTTTATTAAACTCTTTATATAAGCATACTTTTTTGTAAGCTAGCGCAAGTCTTTTTCAGTAAGGGCAGTGGTATAAACAAACAGTAAATGTGCATATAAATAATTATAATTATTGACCAATAAGGAACATTCAGCTTCAGTTTCCCATCTATGATGAAAAATGTTAGTCATCTCAAATATATCAAGATTGAACTCCATTTACTTTGCAGCGCTTCAACTGCCTCACATATTACCTGCTATTTCACCATCAGAGGGGTCATTTCTTGGCTAAAGATTTATGCCATACTAAATTGCAAATACTCTTAGGAGGAGCGATCATTTAAAAATAGTATCAGTCATCACTGCTGTCGTGAGAATTGGCGAAACAGATGGGTTTCATTGTAGTAGAAGGGATTGGAACTGAGGCAATGTGACACCAGACCAATGACCATTCATTCAGGGCTAGGTGAAAAGCTCCAGAAAGTGTGTAAAGTAGACACTACAGGAGGCAGCACAGGATCTGGGTGGCTTATTGAGACACACTAAGGCAGCAGAGGTGGAGGAGGAGCTTGATCATTGTTAGCTTTTATTGTGTACTTATCTGTGCCAAGCAACTTTTAAGGGGTATATGTGCATGTATTACCTCATTTAAAACAGAGGGGTCCTGGAAGTCAAACAGGATAAGACAGCCTTAGTGTGCAAGGAAGCTGAATACAGCTGCTAACATTGTCTTACCCTATTTTACTGAGAGATTTCACAAAGCTGGTCTCATTTGATCCTCCAGGAGCCCTGTTGTGTAGGTTGAATAAAGATGAAGAAACAAGGCCCCAAGAGGCCAGGTAATATGTAAGTGGCATAGCTGGGACCCCAACCTGCATCTTTTCTCTAAACTCATCTCCATACACCACAACCATGCCTCTCAATTCTGCATCATTTCATAAAAAGTTGACCTCACATCTAAAAGCAAAGTTTGAGGATGTTTATAAATGGGGACATAGGAAGATTTTTAGATTAATAATAGAATAAGTGGTTTCTGCATGCGAACATCATAAATACGTACTCCAAATGCTGAGAAAGCTATTACTCGTGGTGGCTGATGTGTTAGGTCTCCTGTTTAGGCGGGTCCCTCCTTGTGCTTCTTCCCTCTATCCTGGGGACATTTTACTTACTCTCTCCTCCTTAAGGGTCTTTTCACCTTCAGCCTCTCAACATTTCTAAATCTTGCCCATTGTACATGAAGAGAAGTCCTCCAAGCATTGCCTCTAGTGTTTACTTCGATGGTCCTCAAGCTCTTTAACAATAGGCACAGTTCACGCCTCACACCTGTTTATGCAGTCCTCTGAACACCAGTCTTTGCTTCTGACACTTGCTCTAGGGTAGAGTCGCTGATTATACCCTAATACCAAATTCAGTGGTCTCTTCTCCACTTCTTCCTACCTCCCTGTTCTTCCTAGCGTATTTGACATGACAGTCCACTGCCTCCCTCCTACTTTGTCTTCCCTGACACCACCCTCTCTTGATTCATCATCTACCTCTGTGGACATTCCTTCTCATAATTCTTCTTGGACCAACTTTCTCTGTCAATCTCTCAAATGATCCCTGAGTGTTTTCATGTTTCGTTCCCATTCTCTTCTCACTTTACCTGCTCTACCTGGATACCTATCTCCATCTCCATCTCTATCTCTATCTTGATCTCATTTTATGTTTATATATCAGTTCCTCAGGCTCCTGAAGAAATAAAATTCTCATCTATTATTAAACAATGGACGTTTTGCCCACAAATGTCCATAAACAACTGAAATTCATTACTTCTGAAATTGAACTTCTTACATTTCTCCCTACTTAATCCTGGACTTCTGCTCACACTGAACATGCTAACTGGTGACACCACCACCCACCTAATCTCCCAAAGGAAAAACGTGGGGTTATGCAGGACTCCTCCCCTTCCTCACCCCACACCCAATCAATCTTCAAGTCTCACTGACTTTGCCGGCTAGCCATCGCTTGGATCCACCCTCTCCTCACCATTCTTCCCACTCCTACTTACTTCAAACCACCTTTGGCTCCTGCCTAGAGAGTCACGATAGGTTTCCAATTGCCCCAAAGTCATGCATGCTCATTTCTCTCCCATCCAAGCAGCTTACCAAATTGGTCTTGCTAAAACACAAGTCTAATCCTTCTTAAAACCCTCAATAACTCCTCATAGGCTACAAAATGAAATCTAAGCTTTTCTGCAGGACCTATATAAAATCTTTAAGAGCTGCATTCTATTTTTCTAACTCCTAACCTCATTTCCTGCTACTCTCCCGCCCATTGGCCCTTTCTTCCAATCCTCCCTTCCCCCATTCCTGCGTCTGGTGTGCTCTTCTCTCCAAACTCTGCCTATAATCCTGTATAATCTCTATCATCTATTCACCACATATTCCTGAGTACCCTTAATGGAGATCAGTTCCAAGTACATTGGGACTATAGAGAAAGGGACACTTACATTTTTCTAGAGAAATCTGTATAGAATAGTGTAACTCTTGTGCTGAGCCTTGAAAGATGAGGAAAAGCCTGTTATATGAAGCCTTTCTTGACTCCCAGGGTTGGTAGATCTTATCTCTTTCCTATTACACTGCTGCCCCGGTGCATTGACTTGTTTGTTTCTCCTGGTGGACAGGGAGCTCCATTAGTGTAGAGACCAACCACATCATAGTCCTGGGAGCCCCAGTGCTGAGTGCAGTGCCAGTGTTGTGTAGGCTTCAATAAACTTGTGAAATTAGACTGAATCAGAGTAGCCCAAGGCCACTGAACTCTTTAGTGGCAAGTGGTTGGCTTAAGAGAAGGGGCACCCCATCCTTAGGAAAATTCGGTCCAGAATCTTGACCTCATTAGCATCCTGTTCCAACCTAACCTGCCAACTGGCTCTGACTTTCCAAATGTTAACACTACACATAAGCACATGTGAGCTACGTACGTGCACACCAAGTATCAACATGGCATATGGCTATGCAGTGTATAGAAACTAAACTCGTTTCACTCACCAAATTTACAGCCCTTTTAAACCTCCTGGGTTAGTTTTGAATCAAACCCAGATTTTCTAGTGTTTCAGTTCATTTTCTTTTGGCAAACACATCTTCCTGTTGTTAAGAAGAAAGCCTTTACCAAGATTATTTAAAAGTTTAACTGGTTTCTTGAACATCAGCTAGTTCTTATAATACAGTATTTTAAGCGTATGAGTGTAAATGAATTAGAAACACATGAATTAATATCCTCCTAGAATCTTTAGGCTGTTTAAAAATTTGGAGGAGATAGCTGAGGAAAAATATAGTTGCGATTCCTCCAGATTCCAAATGTACAACATTTTAAGATATTCTGTGAGCTCAAAGTATAATTTTACAAGCCTGTAGGAATATAATTTCATTAACATCTGTTTAGTAACTGGAGTTATCATGCATGGAGTCTAACTCTGTAGGCTACAAGGCCCTATTTAAGCAAATTGGCTCTCACCGAGTGAGGTAGCCCTCGGACTCAGAGTTTCTAAGCCTGATCCAACTGGTAACAAAGAGAAGCTTTTTCGAGTTCAGTACAGCAGCCCTGTGGGGGGTTGGGGACCTAAATGTTGTTTCCTTAGGAGTGCTGGATATGGGGAGATATGGGACACTTAAGTGAAAGAGTAATACAGAGGTTCAACCTGTCTCTTTAATGGAAACTCTTCTTTTTTATTATGAAACTACTGCCTCATTTGGCACAAGTTGAGGCCAGGCTGGGAATAGCAGGGTAATTACAGGTCATGATGCTCTAGTAGGATTAGTTAGTTTGTATAAACATGTTCCAAGTCCAGCTATGTTTCAGTTAAGCTGCACACAGAGAAATACGAAAGTGAGCCAAACCTGGTTCAGTGTCACAAACTGTTTATTTGTACAAGAGATCCCTAGAAGTCTACTAATCCAGGAGACAGCCATTTTAGGGAATTAATGGAGCCCTTTCTGCAGTGGTTATTTTAAAGCCAGATTAAACCAGTCCCTTGAGAAAGCAGTGTAGAAAGTAATCTCACATGGAATCTGTTGTGAAGCAAGGGCAGTGGATCTTTTGGGAGAACTTTCCTATCATGAATGTCTACTGATTTCGTTTGTTCTAAAGTGACTTGAGCCATTAGGTATATAGGGTTGTGGCTTACACATTTAGGTAGGAATGATGTTTATATAATGCAGTCCTTCTGTATCTAAAGTGCTTCTCTTCTTGCCTGCTGAGAAATAGCTGTAGCTTTCCTGGGGTGCAAGCAGGCATGCAGGAAGCTCCTTTTGCATTTTGATGACTCGAATGGGAACCTCAAGTGGAAGCTACACTGGGCGTTATTACTAAACATTTATTGAGCACTTCCTGTTGACCAGAGACTGGCTTAGGGACTAGATACATAGATGATAGGCATAGATAACAGGAGAAACAATTAATTTTTTCAAGAAGGTCATGGTCTGAGTCTGCAGAGGCAAGGAAAGGAAGAGACAGATACGAGGTTAAGGACGAAGTGCTAGGGGGTACCAACTCCACAGGGAAGGAAATAACTCACTTTGGGGAGAGCCAGGAAGCCTTCCCAGAGGAGATAATTTTGAGATAGGTCTTAAAGAAGGGTTGGAGTTTGGTAGTTGATCAAGGTCAAGAGTACCAATGGAATAACAGATGGGTCAGGAGATCAATAGGTTCAACGGGGCTCAATGGGGTTAACTTTTGATTGGTACCCTTTGTGCCTTCTTTTTTTTTTTTTTTAAGATTTTTATTGGGGAATTGAGGGGATGGGAACATTGCTGGGGGAATTGGGGGGAAG